>NW_028327174.1:34505851-34808881 GCF_987537825.1 Furipterus horrens
ATTTTCCTTAACTCATAGATTTGTTATAAATAGTAAGAATTTAATAGTGCCTGGTACAAAATAAGCATTAAAAAATGTTGGGTATTATAATTAGCACTATCCAGGTGTAACCCCTGTGTTGCCAGGAAAATCTGCAAAACTACAGGCATTGGTACTACTGTTGAGCCTTCCGTGATACTGACATACTCCCGTTTGCTTTAGTAATTTCCTAACCCATTTCCTTCAATGATTATTCTGCACGCAAGCACCATCCTCAATTGTTTTTCCCTATTACCCAGGCTTCACCTCGCCAGATGACACCTATACTACAAAACTGAGCCCACCAGGTATCCACTCCCTCTGCAGAGAGTGACCCACCTCTAACCCAGTCTGTCTTCTCACACACGCTGCCTGTTTGACTTCCGCCATTCCTAAGAAGAAGGTGTTCCTTTGATCAGGGCTCACCCTTCTGTCTGGCTCTTGATACCTATGCTCTTCCTTTCTTATTTCAACTCTTCCTTGTAGATTCAACTTCTGCCTTCGCATTGACTCACCTCCCTCTTGTCAATAAACATGCTTTAGATTCTACTAAAAACAAGCATAAATATTTATGAGTGCCCCTGAAGCCTCTTCATTCCCACATCTTGCTAATCCCCCTGCACTCTAAACCCCCATCAGTGAAGTTATGAATTATTTCTTTGCTTCTAAATCCATTCCTATGTTTCTCATTAACAACCAGTAACATATTTCCCCAAGCCAAAAAGCTGGGAGTCACTTAGACTCTACTTCTCCTTTATGCCCCATAATCAATTAATCATTATATTTTAATTTTACCCCTTAAAAATCTTTAAAAGTTTCCCTCTTTCTTGGTCTCTGATGCTATTTTCTTTGTTTAAGACTTCATCGTATCTTACCTATATTTGTGAGATATCTATTTTCTCCTCTTGCACAAACTTGGGCATAATTTACCTGTACGACTAAACCAACTCATTATAAAGTCATGACACTTTTTTTCTGGGATAATCTAATACAACATTCTTCAGATTTCTATTCATTATAGCATTTGTAAGATGTGAGCTTTGCCTTTCTTTTCTATCTGTTGAACTAAGTCATCCACATCCCCTTTCTCTGCCCCTTTGTTAGTAGGCCTGTTTCTGTGAGAATGTTAGCCAGAGTTAATACTATAGCCAGAATGTCAAACAGGTTCACTCCTTGCAAGGCTAGAATTAATCCATGGATTAAAAATCTCTAGACTCATTTCTGATATTCATTCATGATAGGTGACAAACTATTATTTGTGAATCACTGAATTTCTTCATTAATTAATATAATTCCATGTGTTTAAGATATTGATACTCTAATTCATGTTTGAGAGGAAAAATCTCAAGTGGGTAATCATACTGATAAGATTATTACTATTTCTATTTGCATGAAATTTGATGCTCAACCATTAAATAACTTCAATTAAAGAGATATATGAAATATAATATTGGTATCTTTGTAAAAGGTGAGCACTGCAATTTTTTCACATTGAAGTATTAAAAGGCCTACCACATAAGAGCTAAAGAATACAATACAGTAAATCTGGATAAGCCTCTACATGTATTTCTTAAAATTTCAGGTCCATGAATATCATGTGCTCATTTAATATTCATACCATACTAGAGACCATGTTGGTATTATAGTGTTGGCTCAACATATTTGAACAATTAATTATTTGGACCATCTAGCTAGAATACAAGAAAAATCAGAACATGTACTATTGTAATAAAACAAATTCTAGCATTTCAAGGAAGCATCTTTAGGGTTACTGTAAGTAGAATATTTACTACACATCTGCAGTAGATTGGGTAAAAAAATTTCATTTAATTTAACCTTGAATGAAAACAGAAATTGAAAAAAAATGTTATATTAAGTGAATGAACCTCAGAATGTTCAGAAGTTGGCCCTGATATACTCACATTCTCATCCAAATGGAAGTCTGAAATATTATGTTGAAAGTGGCTTAAAACTGTCTTTTTTTGAAAGATTACAGGACCTTTATTTTCTCCTTCCTAGAAGACTATAAATGCTGGAAGAACAACCTGTCTTATGGCATTTTGGGCACACAATTTCCCTTCCCAGCAATAAATTGGAAGTACAGAGTTTATGTCGGTTTGATTCCCATCTGTCAACTAAACAGCAGTGAGATCAAATTTATCATTCAATTTCTAAGGCTGTTCATCAGTTAAATGCTTGATCATGGCCTTTTAGGAATCCCATTCATACGATGAAAAAATCAAGACAGTAGCCCCTGTCACAGTTTGGTAAACTTAAATAAGGTACACATCGGTCTGTTTCTCATTAGCTGTCATGCATTAGCATTATTAGCAAGCAAAGTGTATTCAAGTTCTTGCTTAAGGCACTATTTTTTTTTTTAAGGCACTATTTTTGAAGGGACTTATGACAAGTTAAAAAGATCATCTTCCCCCAGATAGGGAGAGCATTAGGAAGCTAAGAACTAAATAGGTAGCAAAGACTGCGGTAACTATTATTTCTAATGAACAATGTTTATAGTAGTGAGAGGCATTGATATTATGAATGGAGGTAATGGCATTCTTGAAAGATAAAGAGTGTGTGTACTTGCACATGTGTGTGTGTGTGTGCAATTATCCATTCTTGTATAGATTCATCTTTAGGGCTGACCTAAATCTTCTTTCCTGTCAAAAGTCTGAAACTGTTATGTTGGTGTTTCAGTGAACTGACATTTTTCACAGAGATTATACTGAATTGTCTCACATTTTCTCTGAGTTATACCTTGATAACAAGTTAAAAGTGGAAGAGGGAAAAAATAAACACCTGCAAACAAGAAACCCCAGTTAATGAAATTCTGCACTGCATAGTCAACTTTCTGCAGAAAAAGATGTGGCAGCAATGTGGATTGGTGCAGTGTAGAACAATGGTGTGTCATAATCTCAAAACTTTATTTCTGTCATACTCTCTAGTCATTATTACCTCCAAAATCTCAAGTTATTCAAAATCAAATCCATTCCCCCATTCAAACAAAACAGGGTTACTCTTGTATTGCTAAGTTGTTGTTTTTTAAAAATCCTCACCTGAGGGCATGCTTATTGATTTTAGGAGACAGGGGAAGGGAGGAGAGAGAAAGGGAGAGAAACATCAATCTGTTTCCTCTCATATGAGCCCCAACTGGGGACCAAACCCACAACCCAGGCATGTGCCCTGACCAGGAATCGAATCTGTGACCTTCCGGTTTACGGGACAACCCTCTGACCAACTGAGCCACACTGGCCAGGACTCTTTGGTTTTTTTTCCTTAACTTCATTCACTTTTATAAGGCAGTACTTCTCAAATTGTGGTCTCAGCAGCATCAGTATCTGAGAACCTGTAGGATATGGATATTCACAGACTCCACACAAGCCTACAGAATGGAATCAATGGGGGTCATTAATCTGTTTTAATAAGCTCTCCAATAATTATTCACCATTGTAATAAATATATTAATTTTTGCAATATGAATTATTTCATTCATTCTCAAGACAGTTTAGTGAGGTTGCAGAATAAAACAAACAGTTAAGGATATATAATTTTAGGATGAAGATGCATACATTATTAAATTAGTTAATGACCAAGTAGTGACAGAAATAAAGTTCAAAACTTCAGACGCAAATCATACAAACTTTCTGGCACATACACATTAAAACATATCCCTTCTTTAGGATGATACATAATTAAAATAATGCAGTAGATTTTTCATGATATTAATTTCTTTATAATGTTTTAAATGTTAACATATTTTCATAATATCAACTTTATTTTATAACAAGTTTTCAATGTTAATAATAAAAAAGTACTGCTATATTTTAAATGTTCATGAGGAAAAAAATGCCCCTTCTAATTGCTATCAAGTTTGAGGTATTTTATCCTAGTTTTAAATATTGGAAAAATATAAATGGTTTCTTGAAATATTAAAGAGTAGCTAAAAGGCATACCCATTCTTTAATACTCAGATATAGCTGGGAAGTGGTAGTAAAGGGATTGTTTCGGAAGGGGGGGTAAGTAAAGTATATTATACTTCAGATGGGAGGAAAAGTAAAAAATTAAAAGGGGGGTAAGTTTCACTTTCTTTCCTTAGCTAAGTTCCGGGAACTTGACATTTTTAATAAAGATTTCAAAATGACTATGAGGAAATATTCAGTTAATGTAGAAAATGCCTCAATTATTAAATGAATGCAATAAATTACTATGCATAAAAATGGTTGCCATGAATTCAGTGATTAAGTGTTTTTACCTTTAAAAAGAAGGATGCTTACCTTAAGACTAGGAGAACTTAGTTAAAACAGAAGTGGACTGGACAGTCTTTGGCTGTCAATTGCTCATATTCTACACTTCAGGCAGAAAGGAAACACTTCTGTAGATGAGTCATGTAGTCTACAAATTTCAAGTGTTATTTTGCTGGAAGTTGGTTTCAAAATGTAGCAATTAGTAATGAAGCATTATTTATGGTATTAATTTATTAAACTTTTTGTTTGGAAAAACCCTAATCCTATTCAGTGCTCTACTTTTCTGGATGCAAAAATCAAGGTTCAAACATTTCCATAAATTGACTTTGGTAGAAGAAATGGATAAACAGATTAAAATGATTCCAAGATAAGCTATATTCTGTCTGTTGTTAGAGTTCTGTCAGACTCTCTATCTCTAATTTGATTTTGAAATGCTTTTTTAATAACAATGCATGTCCTATGAACAGTTTTCCTATTCATAACGAAGTACAAGGATGGATTATTTTGCATGGGCAATTCTATAGGTGATTGTGCCATTTATTCATTTTTTAATCCTCACCTGAGGATATGTTTATTGATTTTTAGAGAGAGAAGAAAGGGGGAGAGAGAGTAAGAGACAGAGAGAAACAGTGATGTGCAAGAAAAACATCATTCAGTTGCTTCCCTTATGCATTCCAACCGGGGATCAAACCCACAACCTAAGTATGTGCCCTGATCAGGGATCAAACCCTCAACCTCTTTGTGTAAGGACATATGCTCCAACCAAAAGAGACATCCAGCCAGGGCCATTTATTCATTTTTTCAACAAAGAAAAGTTTTTGTGATTCTGTATTACATATTAGCAGTTCTTAAACTCCACCTTTTTTTAAATCATTATTTCAAACTCTCTCTCTTCTTTTATTGTGACAAATATCAATATATAGCATAGCAGTTAAAAGCCCAGATGGTGAAGCCAAATTACCTAGATAAGCTTTTCTACATCGAGTACTTATCTATCTCTGGGCATGTTACCTAAACTTCTCTGTACCTTGTTCTTTGGCATAAAATGAAAATATTAACAAAATATAGCTTATAAAGCTATTGCAAATTTCAATGAATTAATATGTTAAAGACTTATTTAATACAATGCTTAGCTCCTGAGAAATATTCAATAAAAGTTACTTATAACTGTAGTTAGTACCTTTTATACTTGGAAAAGTTATTTAATCTTTTTGAAGCTTCATATTGCTTACAGGTGACAATGCAAGTATTTATTTCTTCTTTTCTACTTAAAATACAAACCACATATTAATAATGATCTGAGATACCAATGTGGGGCAAATAGTTAAATACGGATATAGTTTCCCTGATTAAAAGTCAAGATAATTCCAGTTCTAGAAGGCATATAATTGTATTACCTTTAAAAAATTATGTAATCTCATCAGTTTTAATATTATAATTATTTGTAAGAATAAATTTGAGAAAAATAAAACTTTAAAAATAAGAGCATTACTGGAACATAATAAACTGTTATACATATTGAAATTGACTGTGAAGATAAAAATGTAGGCTTTCTGCTGGGCTTATACTATGAAATATTTTAAAGTTATATATCCAAAGATATAAAATGTGATTATAATAGTTTATAATTTATTTATGACAGACTTACTTTCCAGAGACATCTTAGATAATCATACAAAGAAATCAGAAAAGGAAGATCCACTGAGAGAGAAGCAACAGGAAGACCAACATAGGAGGATATGGAATGAGTCTTGATTCAGAAAAAGATAGGGCACTGCCAACAAAATCCCAGTGTGTCCCCCTCAGTGAAGAATATAGTAATATGTATAGCCACCTACAAGTACTGTATATACTAATATGTAAAGATGGTAAAGAATAAATCTAATATGTAGAGAATGGTAAAGAATAAATTTATGCTGTATCTATAGAGGAAGGACATGTATTTTCATGACAGTGGAGCAGTATTTTAGATATGATATTAAAAAGGACAGAATAATGAGATGGATAAACCATCTCCCAACTGAAGGCAGTAAAATCTTCAGAGCTTTGTTCTGAGAATACATAGAACACTTTATTATATAAAGATAATAATGGCATCCACCCTATAAGTAGGAGTGTGTGTGTGTGTGTGTGTGTGTGTGTGTGTGTGTGTGTGTGTTAGGTACAGTGCTCAATACTTGGCATTAGCTTTTTGTTATTATTAAGACTTGCCCAAAAAATTATAAGTTAAGCCTCCCAAGTTTAGGTGGAAACTTTATCATGGGCAATTCCAGTCCCAATAGTTTATAACTTTGTTACCTCCACCTTTATTCTTATCCCATAATATCTCCAAGTCCCCACTTGATGATGTAACCATGGACATGTGAAGTAGGGATATGCACATTGAGAGTCAGAAAGAAGACCTCACTTTGAAACTTGGCTCAACTATTTATTCACTCTGCAAGTGAGGACAACCTCCTTTTTTAGAGTCAAAGTTTCATCATCTCTAAAACAAGAACCAGGAGACCCATGTGCATTCTGGGTGAGAATAAAGTAAGACCACGTATATACAGTGCCTAGTACTGCACCTGGCACCTAGTAAACAAAGTACTTCCTTACTTTCACAAAAACTTAAGAAAAATACTCAATCTTATTCATGCTATTCCTTATACACAGGGGTGGGCAAAAGTGGGTTTAGAATTGTGAGTACATGAAACACTGAGTTAATAAAGCAAGTGTAATAATTATAACCTGCTTGTCTTTTTTCCGTACAAACAACTGTAAACTTACTTTGCCCACCCCTGTATTTAAAGCCATGTTATAGTTCTCATTAACCTGAGTAGCTGCAAAGATAAAAAGGATTAAGAGTAACCTCTGATGCAATTTGCAGTAGGAACAGTCTTGGTATGAATTCTTTCCTGACTTCCCCACAGAGAACTGACTACTTCCTCCTTGAGGGCTCACTGTGCCCTCACCAACCTCTCAGGACTCCTACACATTTTTATTTAATTGTTTGTGTTTATATGCTTGCCCATGAGACAATAAAAAACATCTGGCATATAGTAGGTGAGTAATACTTTTGAATGAGGCCATGAAGCAATGCTGTGCTACTCCTGACTATGTCCAGCATGTTCCCACCTCAGGGTTTTGCATTTGCTATGTCCTCTGCCTGGAATGCTCTTCTATCAGATATGGGCATGACTCCGCCCTTCACCTTTTTAAGGTATTATCTCAAATCTCAGTTTCTCAGTGAAGCCTTCTCCAACCACCCTATTTAAAATGTGTACGTGCACACATACACACATACACATACACAATGCATGTTCATTCTACTTTCCCTCCATTTACTGCTATCTGACACAGTCCACACCATTTGTAATGCTTTTGTCATCATCTGTCTTCCCACATCAGAGTGTAAACTTCACAAAGGCAGGGTTTTTGTCTTTTTTCCCTCATTACCTACTATTTAACACAATGTCTGAGGCATAGTAGGCGCTCAGAATATTTGTTGAATAAATGAACCTTACAATGACGTAGCATTTGGAAGAAGAAAGGGTGAGCACTTCTGATGAATAACAACAGATACATTCATAGTAATGGAAAATGTATATGATGATTAAGCTAATCTCTTGATACATACTGCATATCTGCTAGAATTCATTTTATGTTACTTGATTTACTGCAGTTTCAATTTCTTCCTCAAGCAAGAAAGCTTTGTTTCTTCTCATAAGAAAAAAAGTAACCAGATTTATCTAGTATTGAGTTATCTCAATTATTCCTTATCAACACATAGGAAAGACATGCTGAAAGTATCCATAAAGATGATGCAATATATTCCCTTTGATTTACAGATGAGGGAGGTAAGGGCTAGAAAGATGGTAATTTCTGGTGTTTCAGAATTGGAACTCAGCTCTTCAAACCTCAGTACAATTCTGAACAAATCTATCTTTCTACAAACGATTTGTGGCTGATAAAACTTAAGTATCTTCATTGCCTAAATGGCATTTGTGTCATTTAAACTATGTTTAGTTGTTAATTATCCAATCTAAACTATTCAAGGAAATGGCAAAGATCTATCCGTGATAGCAAATCCTGTTTCCTAAATCAGCTCTTGTCTCAACTTCCATATTTGAAACATTAACAATGTGTCCACCTGGACTTCTTAAGGGGCTATGGTGTGCCTGGACAATAAATGCTTTGGTTCATCTATGGAACAATCAGCTTAAAAAGTTGTATTCAGAAATTATTAATGTTTTCAAACCCACTTCCTATTTTCCTGCTGAAATCTCTGCCAAGCACACACTTCAGCAGACACTAAAATAATTTGGGTAGTTGACATTCAATCCAAATTTTCTATGGAAATCTGCCAGATTTGACATCTGTGAGAAAGTGGGTAATTTTTATTATCCACAGAGAGCAAAGGCTTAGTTTGATATTTCTCTACCTCCACACATCTCCCTGTAGTGGAGCTGCTATTCAGATAAACAAACAAAAAAATAAAAGTGGATAGCAAGGAAAATTATTTAACTCTTTCACCTTTGTCAGAATACGGCTATGGCTTAATTAAAACTAATTTTAAAGAAACAGCAGCAATGAGTAAAAGAAGTTTCCAAGGTGAGGGAGCTGCAAACTACCTTTATTACCAATTCATTTTACCTCAAACTGTTTGACTATGATTTATCTGTTGCTTTAATACACTATTTGTCTTTAAAGCCCACTTTACTCAGTTTAAAATGTGAAACCAAAATTTCAAGGTAATTTCTTTTTTGGAATATTTTTACAAACCCTAAATAATATCTGACTCAGCAGTAAGGCAGAAGCAAGCTTAAAAATCACACAAAAATATTTCAATTGATATAAAATTTGATTTCCAAAGAGCTAAGACTAAGATATGTGTAACTCTTAAAGTTTCTCTCATTTGTAACAGAAAAGAGACAAACCCAGAAATTGCCATATCCTTATATACTAAATGCTACCAAGATTTATATACTGCAAAGCAAGTCACATTAGTTCATTATAATAAAACAGCAATTTCCCCACTCATTCTTCCAATCTAGTTGTTTAGCACAACTTAAATTAAGAAATTAAAAATAAATATGGTGTTTATGTCTACTTGACAAAGGTTTAGAAGTAGGACAAGGGGACAGAAAAACATGGTAAATTACTAATTTTACAAAGGTAGAATTCAAACATTGGTGATGTGCTCTTAATTTTTAACACAAGAGAAAATGGTATTTCAAATACATATTTAACAACATAAAGGTAACCACTAATAGAACTTTAAATACAATATGTAACTCCTAAATCACTGAACAAAACAGGGAAAACATACCAAAAAATATATTAAAAATAGAAAATGTAGATCTAAAAGAAGTTCTGACAAACTAAGATTAACATATCAGTTTTGACAACAAATAAAAAGTTTAATTACCCTTTGAGGAAAAATATTCAGGTTAGCTTATGAAAAAAATTCAAAATCATGTTTCCACAAGAGGTAGATATAAAAAATATTCAAGATGAAAGGTAGAAGAAGGGTCAGAACACATCTGTGTAGGGGTATGAGCAGGGCCTTGGGGCAGAAGGAAGCTGTTTCTTAAGACAGTAACAGACAAAGAAAGTGAGCCTGAGTGTGTTCAGGCTGCATATCTGGAGCACAGTCAGGACCATCATTTCACTGGGATCAGTCCTGCCTGGGATTGATAATACTGGGGCCACCATATTTTGCCTCAGCTTCACTACAGAGCAAGTTTTGTCATATGGGGGATTGTACAAGACCAATAAGACATGATCCTAGCCATTGAAGAACTCCCATTTATGGCATCCACTGAGAGGCTAGAATATCAACTAGAAAAATTTTGCATAAAGACTCAAACACATCATTCAGATGCAATTGAATATAAAACACTTTAGAAATTCTCATCCAAAAATAATTCTTACTTCCATACAATGCACAGTATAAAAACCATCTTCTTCTGCTACCTAAATATAGTTTGCTAAAAAAAAAGGAAAAAAAAAAAAAAAGAGAATTACCCCTCTCTGTTAGAGGCATAAGACATAAGGATAAAATTAAATATCTAATAAGAAGTACAGGAGAGGAGGAGAAAGGACACCTGTAATCATATGTATCATTACAGAGTGGTGTATATATAATCCTCTTTTATTAACAGGATACCAAGTTGGGCAAAGAATGAAGATATGGTCAAGATACTTCACAGTCACATGCAAACCTCTGAGCATTTTACAGGCAAATAAGCTTTGTAAAAGGATCTGTATGAGCCAAAATAAAACTTTTGTGGACATACCCACCAAATGCATACAATATAAGCGTCAATTAATGCACTCTTGTAGTCTTCTGAGATCTCAGAATTCTCTGATGCAGTTAATGATTTCGATGGCGTGGGGATCATCACATTACCAAAGCTTAACCAGATCCCACACAATAATAATCCACTTGGTGGTTTGGGGGGAAATCAAAGAGAGTAATGTCTCCAGAGAGAATATTAGCAGAGTTTCTTTTGTCTACATGGTTTTCAACACCTGAGCACATGAACAACATTCACTTTACTTCCTCTGGTTCTTTAATCAGACATTATTTCCAGTTCACAATCCTCAGATATACAAGGTCTGTCCAGAAAGCAGCCAGCCATGTAATGTGAAAAATAGAGACATTTACTGAAGATATAAGAAACATTGTAAATAGGGCAATGATGTCTCAGTCCCCATCAAAGTAAACATCATGGGACCTCACACAGTTCTCACATTTGCCATCAACTGTCACAACATATTTTCCTGAATCTCTTCAGTGGTCTGAAATATCTTCCCTTTTCAAAGTGATTTGGTTTTGGGAAAGGCCAGAAGTTGCAGGGAGTCAAATCTGGGCTGTAGGGAGCCTGAATCACCTGGGTGATTTGATGTTTCACCAAAAATCTCTACACAAAACATAATGCATGAGCAGGTGCGTTGTTGTGATGAAGCTGCCAATCACCACTTGCACATAGCTGCAGCTTTCTGAATCATCCAAATAGTTTCCACAGATGAATGTTTAAGTTTAACACAAAATTTGGTGCAGATCCATTGTTCTACTCATTCAGTCATTTTGAATGCAATAGCCACACAGTACAGATACTCAATGGTGTCTACCATCCCCACTGATTAGTACAGTGAAGTTGTCATTGTTCACACATGCACATTCCAGTCCACTCTCCTTGGTTGCCAGGTTATTTCAATGTTGCACAAACCATTCTCATTATATTAACAATGGTGGGACTCTCCAGACAACCCTGATATTTCAACTGTATTAATACCATTATCCTATTTATCGGTTTTATATTTCTGAATCAAATTGTTGAAAGATGAGATTCTCGTGTTGTCTCTTTTTGGTTTGGTAGATATGTATTACTTGAGTTCTTAAAAATGATATTGCAACAAAATAGCCTTAAAAATGGCATTGCCACTAAAGCAGAAAATGAAATTTTTGCACTTCCAGTCAAGATGGAGGCATAGGTAGACACACTTCACCTCCTCATGCAACCACAGAAAGAATTACAACCAGACCTCAAAAACAAATAACAACCAGAACCATCAGAAAACTGACCTATATGGAAGTCCAACAACCAAAGATTCAAAGAAGCCACATTCATTCAGATGGGTAGGAGGGGTGGAGTCAAAGAGATAGGGCAGAGAGGCTGTGTGGCTCAGTCAAGAAGCAGCAGCAGCCGTGGAATGGATGGTACCACATTTATGTGTGGGGTATAAATATTGGGAGGGATACCCTGTGGAGTGAGCAATCCCAGCCCAAAGCCAAACCACGGAGCCCAGGGTTCCAGCACCATAAAGATAAACCCCCGTTACCTCTAGCTGTAAAAACCAGCAGGGGTTGGGCCGGTGGAAGAAACTGTTGGATTTTCGCAGCTTAAAGGGCCCACATGGTCTTAGAACATACACACACCCCATGGCAGCTACTGGAAGGACGCCAATTGCATACAGGAAATAGGTGAAGTGATTGGAAATGGGGCAAGAGCAGGGAAAATCGATAGAAGCTAGGCAGCGGCACTGTCCCCTCTCCACGCCCTCCTCACCAACAAAGCCACAAAGGGGTGAATCAAGTGGCCCCACCCTAGCAATTACCTAAGGCTTCATCCCACACAATTTACAGGTGCTTTGCTATGTAGGCCACACTAATAAGACAAGGAGTAAAAGCAGCTCCACCTAATACGCAGAAACAAGCACAAGGAGTCTGCCAAATTGAGGAGGAAAAGAAATATGGCCCAAATGAAAGAACAGAACAAAACCCCAGAAAATGCACTAAATGAAACAGAGATAGCCAATCAATCAGATGCAGAGTTCAAAACACTTGTGATAAGGATGCTCAGAGAACTCATAGAATATGGCAAAAAAAAAATAAATAAATAAATAAAGGAAGAAATGAAGATTATACAAATGGAAATAAAGAAAAATATACAGGGAACCAACAGTGAAGGGAAGGAAGATGGAATTCAAATCAATTATTTGGAACAAAAGGAAGAAATAAATATTCAACCAGCACAGAAAGAAAAAACAAGAATGCAAAGAAATGAGGAGAGGCTTAGGAACCTCTGGGACAACTTGAAAGATACCAACATCCAAATCATACTGGTGCCAGAGGAGAAGAGGAAGAGTAAGAAATTGAATACTTATGTGAAAAAATAACAAAAAAAGAAAGAAAGGAAGAAAGAAACTTCCCTCTTTTGATTAAGGGAATAGACATACAAGTCCAGGAAGCACAGAGTTCCAAACAAGTTGGACCCAAAGAGCACCACACCAAGACACAGCACAATTAAAATGCCAAAGGTTAAAGATAAAGAGAGAATCTTAAAAGCAGCAAGAGAAAAGCAGAGGTTACCTACAAAGGAGTTCCCGTAAGACTAGCAGCTGATTTCTCAAAAGAAACTTTATAGACAAGAAGGGGCTGAAAAGAAGTATTCAAAGTGATGAAAAGCAAAGACCTACAATGAAGATTACTCCAGCAAAGTTATCGTTTAGAATGGAAGGGCAGATAAAGGGCATCCCAGACAAGATAAAGCTAAAGGAATTCCTCATCATGAAGACATTATTATATGAAATGTTAAAGGGGCTTATTTAAGAAAAAGAAGATCAAAACTATGAACATTAAAATAACAAACAAATTTTTACTGTTAAAATAATTAATTAATCATCTATTTATTTTAAAAAAGAAGAATAAAAAAATGACAACAAACTCACAACTATCAACAACCAAATCTAAAAAAAATAATAATAATAAGCAAACAACCAGAACAGCAACAAAATCATACATAAGGAGATCATCTGGAGGGCTATGAGCTGGGAAGGGGGAGGGAGAGAATAGGGGAAATGGTGCAGAAATTAAGAAGCATAATTGGTAGGAACAAAATAGATAGGCAGATGTAAAGAACTGTATAGGAAAGGGAGAAGTCAAAGGATTTACATACATGACTCATGGACATGAACTAAGGGGGAGAGATGCTGGAGGGAAGAAGGGGTACCAGGTGGAGATGGGCAAAGGGGGAAAAACTGGTACAACTTTAACAACATAATAAAATACACTTAAAAAAAGAAATTTTTGCTAACGAGTAAACTTTTAAAACACTGGAACTTTATTCAATATGGTTTCATCAGATGAACTATAGCTAGGTCACAATATATAAGCTATATGTAAAATTATCTGGCATGAAGAAATGAGGCAAGAACTTTTTTGAATGACATGTAATCAAATGAAGACACAAAAAAAATTTGTGTAAAAATGAGTTATTTTACCTAGACTGAGGTGTGCTCCTTGTTGTTTTTAATTGTATAATTAAATGGGTAAAACATTTCAAGTCATTTGTTTATGTATGGGATGTCAAAGATCTTTCACATTTATAGAACATTTTATTTTATAGCTCTTATAAATGCTTTAGTGAATATTTTAGTGGCGAGTTACTTAAATATTTCAATTATTTTCTATACCTCACACAAGTTGTTTGAAATCCTTAATGGGTATATATGCTAGGATGTGTCAAAATGCTAAAAGGCCAAGATATCTATAAAACAAGACTAGACCAGGTAAGGGTGTGCTCTGTTCCCATATTATAAAACTCATCCCATATTATATATATGGGATATACATAGGCTTGTGTATGTATGTATGTGTATGTATATATTCTAAAGAGAACAAGGAAGACCAGGAATATAATGAAATGTAGAAAAATGAAAAAAACATACTATACTTTGGACCTATAATTAAGACATAAAAGCTTTGTTTAATGTTTAAAATGGTGGTTGTTCAGCATACTATACTTGTTAAGAGACCAGAGCCATCTCTAGACTTTGTTTTCAGGTTGATTATCCCATCTTAGTTATTTCACAAATATTAACTAATCATGCACAATGTGCCTGGTAGTCTGCAGGGTGTGATGCTGAACAAAGCTGTCAACTTCTCTGACCTCCTGGAGCTTACAGTCTAACGGAAATACAGTCTCTCTCTCTCTCTCTCTCTCTCTCTCTCTCTCTCTCTCTCTCTCTCTCTCTCTCTCTCTCTCTCCCTCTCTCTCTCTCTCTCTCTCTCCCTCTCTCTCTCTCTCTCTCTCTCTCTCTCTCTCTCTCATACACACACACACACACACACACACACACACACACAGTTACTGAGGAAAAGTACAGAATGCAATGCAGTGGAAGTGTGCAGAATATGCGACAAGAATTGGACCACCTCTGAAATATTAGGACAGGATTCATGGCAGGGAGCTTTAGGCTGATAGAGAGGTAGGAGCTAATGGGGCGTGAGTGTGACAGGGAGCAGCAGAGGGAGCTGGAGCATTCTAGGTGGAGGCTACAACGTTTGCTATGACTTTGCAGTGAGAAGGATGTGGTGGTTATAATACAAGAAGCAAAAAAAGTAAATGGAGAGAAATAAAGCCACAGAGATAGCCAGAGTAGGAAACTTGAAGTCTTGTCAGGGACTTGGGTGTTTATTTTAAGTGCAGTGAGAACCACCGAATGGGTTCTTTAGTGGAGTGATAGAATCGGATTTGTATTTTCCAATGATCATTCGGTAAAATGAGGAAAACAAAACACAGAGATGACTGCGTGAAAGACACCATTATGTGGCAACTGTGTCAGAATAGCCAAAAGATGCTAGTAGCTCACGCTGGAATTACAGTGGTGGGTATGACAAGTGGACATTTGGGACCAGGTAGTAATCAGATACAGGCAATGCTATTGTGTGCCACAAACGTCCCCCTTCAGGATCCAGGCAGTCATTTCCTCAGCTCAACAGAAAATTAGCTGCAGAGAGCTCACAACTGAGGTACTTCTGGAAAATGGAAATTTCCCTTAGCTGAAAAAATTGTCTTCACCAAGGGAATATCCTCCCTGGCAGTAGCCTATACCCAGCGTCTACCTGTGAGGGGGAGGGCAGGGTAGAAGAACGGCTTACCCGCTCACCTGTATTAGGGTTATCAACGAAGGGTGTACTTTTCAGATCACCACCAACCTCTGCCTAGTCTTCCTTGTCTCATTCCTTACAGATGTTCCCAAGAGCCTTCTTCCATAACTGTATGTAATCTCCCTCTCAGCCTTTTCCTAGGGAATCCAGCCTAAGACAGCAAAGTGTACTCTGTTTGCTTATCTGTTTTAAAATCATCATATATGTTATTTCACGCTCATTAATTAATACACTGCTTTAAAAGATAGTCTATTTATAGAATGTATATTTTAAGATTATCTTAGATCTGGTATTAGATTGAACCAAATAAACGAAGTGCTACTCAACATGACAATATTACAGCAAAACTTTGGTACCCAATTCACTACCCAGGAAATTAAAATCCAAGTAAGAGCCTAGCTTGACCCAGTTAATCCACCTACAGATTTTTCGTTCATTGGTTTCCCACTAAACTCGTAAACACTTCCATTAAAACATCTGGGAGCTAAAGCTGGCGATCAAGTATCTGACTCTGGTGTGAACCAGTAGACACTAAATGGGTTTGTCTGATCTATACAACAGAGCATTCAACCCAGTGATTTGAGCACATCCTTTCTACTTCATTGGTCACCAATAGATTTTCTGTTAAGTTCAATTGAGTCTGGCACTCTTTTTAGCCTTTCTCTTTTGAGGGAAAGGCTGATGCTGTTTAAAGGTCTCACTAAAAAGCAGAGCCCTTTGATTGAGAACCTTAAAAATAGACTATATCAAGAGCACACCTTTTACTACAGAGCTACACACTCCCTTATTTTAAGCCCAGCATGGGAAGTCTAATTGTCAGAAGGATCTTTTATTAGTTCATTTTTACGAAGTGCACATCCCCACTGAGGCAGCTAAATCTGGGGAGAAGACTCAGCAAGAACACTGATACGCCGTGTAAATTTAGAGTATTCAGTGGTTCTAGCTCTAAAAGCCTTGTGGGCAACCAAATATCATTTTTTGCTTTTTTTTTGTTTTTTTTGTTCCTAAGCACTACTAACCTAGGAAAAAAGCACATCTTACAGAAATGTCACAATATAAAAGTCTTTATGTGGTGAGGTAATTTTAAAAGATGATTAGTAATCTACTTGTAATAGTTTTAGTTTGATGAAGTAAGTGGGAGCAAAAGTACCTGTCTAATAATAATTAAAAAATCAAAGGTCACGTCTTATTGATTCTACTTTTATAACCATAATTTTAATGTTTTAAAAATGTGTTTGGAGAATGCCTGTCAATTGTCTGTCTGTTCCCAGGCTAGACTAAACCTCACCCTGATCTATCACAGGGAGGTAAAGCTCCAATCTATTTCTCCAGGATCTATTGCTAATAAGCAATAAGTCAGATTCTTGCAATGAGAGGAACTCGTAGAATAAGTGGCAAGAAAGAGTAGCCATCTTCTCTGCTTCAGGAAGCATGTCTACCAATAGCTGCATTTCTTTGGGAGGTCTAGCTCCCAGGAGACAGCCACTACCTCTAAGGGAAGCGGCCACTCTGGGTTCAGCTCCCACTGGGGAGCCTTGGCTCCTGATTTCTGGTAAACGCTGCCTCCCCGCCTTGGTTCCCCCAGCTTTAAAGATAGTGGTTGCTTCCTGTTATTGATAATCTCATCTCAACTAAGTCCCCGTATTAATTTAAATTTCTTCTATAGAACTGCTAAACATGGGCCCTGTTTTCCTATCTTGTTACCAACTGACACATAAGCAATCCAAAATTATTTGAAAAATGGGTCCTAATTTACTGCCACTCAGTGTTCTAAGATGTGATTTTAAATCTTTTTTTTTTTTTTGCCTAGAGTTTATAGTACTATATGATAAATAAAAAGCCTTCTTGATCTGACTCCTTTCTAATTTTCTTTGCCTCATCATTTCCTTGGACCTACACTTCCCTCTCACCACAGCAAGCTCGTTTCACCCCGTGTTCACCTAATACCTAATTAACATCATTTATGTCTGTTGCTGGGAATGCCCACACCCACCTTTTTAAACTAGCCACTCAGTTGTTCAGGGAAGCAAGTTTAATAGCCTCCTCCTCTCCTGTACCAAAGAAAATGTAGGAAAGTAAGGGGTTAACATGCATCTAAAGTGTGATCTGAAATAAGTGCCAGGCCAATAGCTTGTAGAGCCTCCTGGAGATCCAAACTGGCTTCTTACTCACCTTCTTGTCTTCTTCTACTGTCTGTGTTAGGTCTGCCTGCGTCACATCTCTATGTGTTCTTCTCTTTACCATTTATCCCTCCTATTGTAAAATCTTTGAATTGAAGTCACAGTAACATAAGGAAAGACATTTAGGACAAACCAGTTTGCTCCTTGACACTTTACTTCCCCCAGCCCCAATTCATTACCTTTTCTATTTGAACTGTAGTCCATTAGGGAAAGACAAAATGAGGATACAAATGATATTCTATAGATATATATGACTGAAAGATAGATATAGATGACAGAATATATATCCATATGTAGAGCTGGGATAAGGTATTATAACATTTAGTCTATGTTTTTAATCGTTCTCAGCTTCACATTTGCTAGACTTTGTTTTATTCATGGTTATATTGCCAATTCTAAGGACAGTATAGAAACATGAAAAATACTTAACTACCCTGGCTGGCATGGCTCAGTGGTTGGGGGTCATTCTGCAAACTGAAAGGTTGCTGGTTCTATTCCTGGTCAGGGCACATGCCTGGGTTGCAGGCCAGGTCCCCGGTTGTGGGCACACAAGAAGCAACCAATCAATGTTTTTTCTCACACGTTGCTGTTTCTCTCTCTCTTTTTTTCTCTCCCTTCCCCTCTCTCTAAAAAAATAAATAAATGAAACCAAAAAAATACTTAACAAGTACTCAACAAATAATTGAATGAATATTCCCTCCAAAAACAAACAAACAAACTGCTCTGGTTGAGTCATTGGTAAGCTGGAGACTTGACTTTTTGAAGAGAAGAATCCAAGGCAGAAATAGGCAATGGAGAAAGAGAGGTATCTGATGGGGACAAGAGAAGAACATTGTGGCCAGAACTCCATTTATAAGTTGTCTGCATTGTTAACATGGGGATTTCTGGCCTATGGGTTTTACTAGTGCTTTGTAACTTTGGAGAATTTAAGAACTCAAGTACTTGAAAGTAAGTTGACATGCTCATTCATCAAAGGGATGAAAATCACATAAAACACAAATGATGCCTTAAAAATCCCTCTCATGTTCCTTACCTTTTCCATTGTATGCTCTCGTTGCTACTTGATCAGCTGTGATTTGGTATTTGGTGCAAACAGAAACCAGGTCGGGGAGTGGTTCTGACACCAACAAGGACTGCTACTCTCTTTGAATACTTCTGGGCCAAGTTTCCAAACTTGAAATGAGTGCTGATGACCACTTAATGTGACGACGCAGAGCCAGAGAGACCACCTCTGTGAGCTGACAAGAGTCTTGACCTTCTTCAAACATTCTAATGAATCTGTAGTTCTCATCACTTACAGAACTCTTCTATACTTCTCATTCTAAGCAGACTTTCCAGCTGAAAGGGATGTGCTCAGGTGGTCTTTTTTTAGAGCACACCAATGTGTTCTGAATAACTGAAAAGTATTTTTGACAGAGGTTAAAAAGGCTTCGGGTGGGAATACAAAACAAAGGCTTGTACTTTAAAAGCAAAACTTGGAGGATGTTGATTTTGCACCCAATCACACAGCGTATTATTGAAAATATACTCTTATCAGAGAATGGAACCATCTGTGCCCCAGTTATACTTATAAAAAGAAAACCTGGGCTTCATAGCCCATCAACCTAATACAAAAGAATGTGTACACATACCATATGGGATAAGAGTCTTTTAATGATTAAACAAACTGTAAATTAGTCAGTCTGATTACATGCTAATGGCCAAGATAGGCTCTTCTGTTTAAATGCATTGTGATCCCATGTAAGCTGTGCTTCTCAGGCTGAAGTTTCAGTCAAACTCCTGGGGATGTGGGCAGTGTGCTGGGGTAGGGAAATGACAAGCACGAAACAGGCCACAACCTCCTGGGGTATCAGGCGGGAAAATAAAATTAAGTAATCTAAACGTAATGGAAACAATATTTTATTTTAGCATGAACACAGTTATCCTGTGGGACAGAATGCAAAATCCACAGGTATTTATTATAAAGACCGAAAGTGCACAGAACTTTTACTTTCCAAGACTTTAGGCAACTAAATCTTCAGGGCATACTCTGACTACCCACACTCTAAGGACAAGTTCATGTTCTAAGTGCCTGAATGCTCTCCAGGAACTCCAACCCATGTGCTTTTTCTTGGATACTTTTTCACTGCTCGGACACCCCAAAACCACTTTCTTGTTCTATTATTTCATGCTGTAGCTGGATCTTCCAAACTATTAGAAATCTTATTGAGAACAGGGTCATGGTCTTTATATTCCTTTACTTGTTATTGATTACATGCATTACTGCCAGAAGTCATTTTAATAGTAAGACTGTGAATATTAATACTCCAAATAAAAAATACACAATTAATATTGATAATTCTAAAAGAATGATGAAATGATTATTACACTTAACCTTTGTCCTATGATCTAAAAGCACTTAAAAATATTAAATATTTTCATCTCCATTATTCTTTTTGAAACACTTAATTTCTTAAATTACACAAGGATTAACTACAAAAGATCATCCCTACTTCACTGAAGGCATTAATAGAATTGTCATGAAGAAGAACATGTAAGGCTCAGGTGCTACTGGTTTTGTGTCGGGCTTGTTCACATTCACTGAATGCTTGATGAGTTGCTTTTTAAGCACACCTATTCCTTCTGCTCTACTATTGCAGTTATTGTCAACAAGGCAGCCCATCAGATGTCTTTCTCATTCCATTCCATAAATTTACTCATACTGCCCTGTCTCAGTGGTAGATTGGTCCAAACACACTTAAACTTCAGCAGCTTTAAATTTTAACTAACATGTCATCTCATTATGAATATATTTCTGCTTTTCTTCTAAGTCAGACTTCAAATTTTCCAGATTCAGGACCTTCTATTGAAATGCAGGGGAATGAACATCATTGATGCAGTTAGGGAAATTTTTCCCAGAATCTTTCAAGGTTACTGATAATCTGAGACAAATGTCGGGTGAGAAAGGTCAGATGAGAATTTTCAGAACTATTACACTATTTTAAATTTTGAATAGTACAAAACGATATTTCAAAGTTGGATAAGATTTTTCGACATATTTGAAGTAGAAAAATATATATGATGTAGAATATAGCGTAAAAGTATTATTCTATTAAAGTGGGTATATTTTTCAAGATTGTGAATACTTTAAGCAATGACTTTTCCATCAAAGGCAATCAATGTATAAGCGGCCATTTAACTAATAATCGCATTGAATGTTAGCAATTTTTGCTTTTTGTAATATACTTAAGAAAGTGAATTTAAATGAAGAAAGTTCCTATTTTGATAAACTTTTAATTTCTGTATGTTAACAACTCTAGGATGTGGCACAGTATTAAACTATTTGTTGCTGGTGTAAACTGATGCTGTTAAATGCAGCCCTAGACAGTTTTCAGCAAAGTCAGTAATACTAATTGCTTAACTTGGGGCCTTCAGAGTCTCTGTAGTGAGAATTGATGAACTGACGTGGCCGAAGAAAACTTCCAGAGACGCACTGAAGGACTCTGAAGTACAAAATAAATGCAGTGTTTTAAAGAATGTTTCACAGGTATTTTACCAAGGTAGATATAAAGGGACATTTTTTCAGGTTGCAGTCACTTAGGAAATACTATAGTTAATAAATAAAAATAAAACCCTACCAAGTAAGCATATCACTTCTGAATATTTTTAAAATTATGCAACGAGATGCTTTTTGAAACAAAATGGGTACTCTAAAGTTTGTGATCTCCTACAGTGCAAAGAGGCCTTGCAAATAAAGCCAAAATGCTTTATTTAATAATGCAATCCAAAATCTTTATGATCAGCCCCTTTACCTCTCTCCAAGCTTACCATCTGTCACTTTGTTGCTGTTAGACTGACTTCTTTTCATTCGAACCTATCTGGCTCTTTCTGGGGATTTATGTTTGAGGATCCCTCAGCCTGGAGAGCTCTATTCTTGGCTTGGGGAAAAGTAGGCTGCATGGGTTTGTGCGTATCTTTACTCAACAAATTTAATAAGGTTCTCCCCTCTCACTAGGTACTCTGTCATACAATCTTCCATATTTCCCATTTTTAAATGTTCAATGTGGTAAAATACATGTAACAAAATTTACTATCAACCATGTTTTTAAGAAATTGATTGACTGATTGATTGATTGATTGACTGATTTGAAAGAGAGAGGACTGAGAGGAGAGATGGAGAGGAGGAATGAGAGAGAAAGGGGTGGGGATTTGTTGTTCTACTTATGCATTAATTGGTTGATACTTGTACATGCCCTGGCGCTGACAGGGCACGCACCACCTTGGTGTATTGGAATGATGCTCCAGCCAACTGAGCAACCAGGACAGGGCCTATCTTAACCATTTTTAAGAGCATCATCATGTTAAACACATTCACATTGCTTTGCAACAAATCTCCAGAACACTTTTTTCTTTTGTTTCCCTTGCCTTAGGATATATATCAATAGTAAAAATATTGCTATAAGCATTATCCAAGATTTTACAGCCTATGTTTTCTTCTAGGATTTATATGATTTTAGGTCTAATATTTAAGTCTTTAATCCATTTGAATTTATTCTTGTGTGTGGTGGAAAAAGATGGCTCAATTCATTTTTTTGCATGTATCTGTCTAATTTTTCCCATACCGTTCATTGAATAAGCTGTCTTTAGCCCATTGTATGTCCTTACTTCCTCTATCAAATATTAATTATCTATAAAGGTGTGGGTTTATTTCTGGACTCTCTATTCTGTTCCATTGATCTATGTGTCTTTTTATGCCAATACCATGCTGATTTGATTACTATGGCCTTATAGCATGGTTTGATATTAGGTGTGCAATTCCTCCAACTTTATTCTTCTTTCTCAAGATTGCTGTTGCTATGCAGGGACTTTTGTGGTTCCATATAAATTTTTGAAATATTTGTTCTAGTTCTGTGTAATTAATCATTGGACTCTTGATAGGAATTCCATTGAATCTATAGATTGCTTTAGGTACAATGGACATTTTAATGACGTTAATTCTTTCTAGCCATGAACATATCATAAGTTCTTTTTATTTTTTGCCTAACCCCTCCACCCCCTAACATTCCCCACCCACAAAGATGTCTGCTTGGTTTCTGAGTCTGTCTCTATTGTGCTTGTTAGTTCAGTTTGTTTATTAAATTCCACGTATGAGTGAAATCATATGGTATTTGTCTTTGATTGTAGTTTTCCTAATGGGTGTGAGGTGGGTCTGTATTTCCTGTTTAGCATATATCTACCTTTGTTCATTTATTCACTTTTAAAAATAATTTCTTACTAAAAGTTTTTGAGATAGAATTGCCAAAGGAGATTGAGACTAATCTAAAATATTTGATCGATACTTTTTGAAATGGTTTTGGTGTAGCCTGGAAGTAGAGTGGAAAACTGAATCAATTAAAATTAAATATCCTGTTCGATAGCCCTAGCTATGAGTACCAGAGCTGAAAAGTCTCTTGATTATTATTTCTGTAAAAACTTTAGAACCTAGTAGAGCCCTGCCTGTACTAGGATTTGCTGTGTCTAACTTATTTCCTTAGATGGCCTTGGCCAACTATTTAACCTTAGTTTCCTGATGTGAAATGGGGTAAATGACTTCATTTACAAGGGTGGGTGTATGTTTGTATGAGAATGAAATGACCATGTCTGGGACATACAAAGCACTCCATAAATGGTAGGTATTATTTTTAATTACACAACTAATTATCCCCTACATTGTTACATAAAATATTCTTGCACGATCATGAAATTTAAATACCACCTATTGAATATCTTTTATAGTGTATTAACGAAATGAAATTTAAAACTATATAAACTTATTCTTTAATCATCATTTCCTATTTCATCACCTCTATCTTTATTCTTGTCTGTTGACCATTATATATCCCCAGGCCTAACAAAATATTTGACACCAAACTATTTACTAGCCCTTGCAGGGACTCTAAATATGTCCCTAGTTATTGGATTCTAAAACTTGCTGCTCACTTCTGAGCCAGGTTCTGTGGGAATATCCTAGCAACATCCCCCCCCCCCCGAAAAAAATTAAGGAACTGAGAAGAATTTTGAAATTGTTCTAAGAAGCAGTCCCAGATCATTAGCAGTTTATAGAGAGGCACTGAATTAGAGTGGCCTTTAGGTAACTAGGTTGAAAGAACTGCTTAATTCCTTTCTACTATACTTAAAATATCATTTTAATTGTTATTGAAAAGTGTTAATGTCAACTCAATGAACATGTTACCCAGTTCTCAGCAGCCTAAACTGCTGAGGTAAGAAATTATAGTGGTTAGTTATTAGAGTGAAAACCATTACATGGATGCAACAGGGAGTTGCAAAGCAACAACTAAATAATTTCTGTCTAACTATTGGATAATTAACGCAGTGAGAAAATAACATGTACATATTTGGAATGAAGAATTATACATTATTTGCACTTATTTTCTTTCTGTGGCAATTAAATTAACTATCTTTGATTTCTCACCTGTTATCATGGTTATTTTCAGTGATCCAGGTCATTAATGTCTTGAATATAATAGTTACATTAAAATTACAGCTCTTTCAACTTTGCAAAAATATTCTGAAGGTACTGTGCAAGAGAAGGCTGATAGCTTAAGGAGAGAGCCGCCTGTTAAATGACACTGTTTAACCATCTGAAAGCTAAGAAGTACCACACTCTGTTCCTTCTTGATTTCCTCCAGTAGTATCACTGAGATTTTGTTCGCTCAGGACAGCAATGAATGAGCAGGTGTTTTCGTGACAGTAAATTCTAACTATGCTATTAACTTTCTACTTATGCTGTTGATTCTTCCTCTTAATTATGGGAATAACGCTCCTATGGTGGAGTACGACCTCTAAAGGACCGAGCATCAAAGAAGGCCTCAGGGACAGGTATGAGGTCTTTGGACAGGTGATTACAAGTTATGCAATCCATGGAGCATGCCTAGAAAAGGGCCTAGTGGATTTCTCACCCACCCAGGGATGAGGGGCACAGCTAGAAGAGAGTAAGGGTGATGACCCTCTAATGCATGAGGTGCTGGGCAGGGCTTCCAGTTTCCCTGATCACTATATTTTATGGAGAATATAATCTCCTCTAAAAGCAGACATCAATAAATTACCTTAAATAACTCCATATCTCAAATCTTCTCCGTCTCTGAAAGCTGTCCTTCTTGCCAATAATCTGTATCAATATGTTGCGTTAAGGAAGGAATCTGACACTGATTCACCAGGTCAAATGTGAGATTTGTGTATCTTGTATGAACACATAGAAAAATTCAGAAAATGGAAGTCTTCATTTCCCATAAGGAAACTTTGGAGGGCCTTCTGCCCTACTTCTGTTTCTTGCATTGAATGATGCACAGCTTTCGACCTCATCTCAAGAATACAGCAACAAGCCTAAAGCAACTGCTTTTACACTCTTTAATCTCAGAGAAGAACAGAAAAGGGTTGAAGCCAGGTGTTCAGATGTTGCCAGAACAGAGAATGAGAAGTGGGGGACAGGCAGGTTGCCAGATAGCTATCCCTTGTGGTAAAAAGAAACAGAGTAAGAAAAGAATGATAATGCTTTGCATATTCCAATAGGACTGAAAAGAGTATATGTGAGAATGGGGAAGGGTTTCTTGCACATGTGAGAATTTTTTTCGACTGATCCATTTATTTTCTTACTCAACAAATATTTATTAAGAACCTTCTCTATACTATACACTGAAGAATTAGGAAATTAGTGGTAGACAAAATAGTCAAGGTCCCTATTCTTACCAAGCTTATAATCTTATAGACTACATTAAAATTAACCAAACCATTATATCAATATTAATATAAAAGGATGAACTGTGAAAAATATTCTGTAGGAAGATGCAAGGTATCCAACAAAAGCATAGAACTGGCTGATTTAATCATACCTGGGGCATCAATTGATTTGAAAAATATGAGTGGTACGTGAAGAGTTTTCTAGACAGAAGGAAAAGAAACTCAATAGTGCTAAGATGGGAAGGGAGTGCACCAGAAAATGAAGGATGGCCAGCGCACCTAAAGTGCAGAAAGTGAGGGGGACAAGGATAGAGTAGATCAGGCAGAGCCTCTTAGGACATCACAGAGATTTTGGTCTTTATTCTAAGTACAATGGAAAGTCATTGATAAGTTTGCATTAAGGAAGACCTATAATCATATCTGCATTTTTAAAATTTTTGCATTACTAAGCATCTACCAGTGCACAGGGTGGCAAGAATGGTATAAAAGATCTTTCAGTTGGGAGTTTACTGCAGAATCCAGGAACGATGGCACCTTGGCCCAAGACAGATGGTGGTAGAGATAAAAAGATGTTGACAGGTGAACAATATTTTAGGGGGTAAAATCAACCTAGAATATCAAGATAAATAAGAGGGAAGGTGATTCTTGGTTTCTTGCTAACACAACAAGATTCATGGTGGTGTCATTTGTTAAGATAGGGGCATTGATGAAAAATCATATTTGGGTGGGTGGAAAACAGTTCCTGCCTGATAAGACTTATATGTTTTGCATCTGAAGGTGTAAAAGCTAGTAATAGCAAATATTCATGAAAAGAAATTTCCAATCAAGCACTCTTAAACCAAACTGAGGATGAGAGGGGAGATTCTTTGACTTCTGTTATTGTTTGCTTACTTCTATTAACTCAAACTAAAAATAAAAACTAATGAGAAATTTCAGACACTGTTTTAACCCAGTTTTTAAGTTTAAGACAGTTTTAAACCTCATTAATAAAGTCCTAAGATTTTCAAGCTGAAAAAAAAATCATACAAATTGTGTTAAGTTTTTTTGTTTTGTTTTTTTTTAATGTGCTCCCCCAGAGCTTGTGATTAGCCCGAAGGTTACTCAGTGGGCAAATGATGATGTTAGAAATCAGCAAGAATTCTACTGATAACCAGTGCAGTGCCATTTCCATGACAGGGACAGCATGATTCCTAGCCTGGCTGATAGCCCCCATCACCTAGAGGTGGGGTTAAGGACTGGGGCATGGATCTTATACACATGCTGGGCCCCATCCCCAAGATTCTCCTCCAGGCAATCCGGAGTGGGGCCTAAGAGTTTATGTATTTAAATGCCTTCCAGATGATTTGATGATTGGCCAGGTTCAGAATCCACTGCCCTGAATGTCCCATAATAGCCTTTCTTAGATCATTTTATACAATTTTCAAATTTATATTATATTTAAAATACATTTTTTCCTTATTGAATGCTTTCAGTTTATAAGGCAACTAAAATTTTCATTATGAAAAGTATTCATCACTATAATGAATTCAAAGATTTAAAATTAAGTTTGACAAGATATAAATAATAAAAGGTGTTTACATTTCTGTGAAAAATAAGTTATTTCTAATACAAAAAGGTGCGATATAAATGTTTCCCTTTAATAAAATAAAAGTCCCTTGGTTGTGATAAGATTCTTCTGGAAATGTAAAGTAGCTTTGTACTCTGAAGAGTAAATGTCTAATTGAGGCATTTGAAATACTTTTTTCTTTTTAAAAAAGAAAGATCCAATAGGTCAAAATCCAGCCCAATTTACTCTTTGCAGACTATAAACACTCAAACGGATAAAAAAGGAATATTTTTATACAAAAGTAGCACTTTTGTATAAACAGTATTAATACCAGGTTTTATAAACAATGCAAACAAGATCATAAACTTGAAAACCAAGCAAAATCGTATTATGACCAATCTAACATGAAATGATACATTAGATATTGATAATTAATCTAGACTTCAGTGAAAAAGTGGCAGAGATCAAAGCTAAGTGACACAGCTCTGAAGGTTGTGAGCAAAGGCACAGAAGGGGTGCAGGGGGTACAGGTAGGAACGGGCACATCTGGCTTTAGTGAGTTATTTTTGTCTGACCGACCATTATGCCACAGAAACATGCAAATGCTTTCCTGGTTTCTTTCTTTGCAGATTCCAAAGCACCTTTGTTTCTCTGGGTCCCTCCTCCTCCCTCTTTCCCTCTTTCTCTCTTGGTGGTCATTAACTATACTGACAGTTTGACAGCCTGAAATAAGGAAATAAAACACTTAAACATTGTTTCCTGATGTATGCATTCATCTCCTCTGCCAAACACAGATATTGAGGAGATACTTCACTCCTCCTGTCAGCTCACTAAATTACACCCCAGCTCACAAGCAACACAGCTCAGGTCTCTCAATCTCAGCTCAGCTCCGTTCCTTCCAGAATATGCAAGGGCATCATTCCATTCGCAGAGAGCCTTCCTTTATCTTTTCTAATACGAAATTTTGTGAAGCTATGGACTGGATTTCAGTATCTGTGCTGATTATTTTCCCACTTTTTAAAAACGGTCAGAATTCCGTTTAATTTTCTAGAGTTTCCTTCTGCAGAGTGATTTTCTTGAGCAATGGCAAATGAAAACCAAACGGCTGGTTTAATGTTCTATCTTTCTCAAAACCAATGGAGAGTTTTGAGTTTTTAAAACAAGCTACTAATTAATCTACCCCTGGTTCTCCTAACAGGTCCAGTGATAGAAAATGTTAATTGTGACACCCAACAAATGTGCCAGACCACAAAAAATAGATGTTTCTTCCATTATTATCTTCATGTGGCAACTGAAGTCAAACTTCTGTACAAGAAGTCTTGAGTTTCTTACAAGTAATAATTAACTTCTTCCAGAGGAGATTGCTGTGGATTACATTTTGAGAGAATAGTAGGTGAGAGGGAGGAAAAATGATTTTCAGTTGGTTACTTACCTCCCTGTGACCACTGTGAACATGAAGAAGGAAATATTTCAAAGTGAAATATTTACAAATTTAAGGCAAAAGACAATAGAAGTAAAGCTCCAAGATATTCTTTTCTTTTCTTTCTTTCTTTCTTTTTTTTTTTTTTTTTTTTTTTTTTATTTTGCTTCATTCTCTCGGGAGCATTTATTTAGAGTCTATTATATGTAACGCAGAAGCGTATGGTCTCTGAAAGATGCTAAGGCAAATCTCGCAGGTATCCTGCCTGGCTCCTCAGGAACTTTCAGTCTGGAAGAGATGCCACAATCATAAGGAACTAGAGTGCAAGGTGGAATGTATTTCCAAACGGAGATACAGATAAAATATAATGGAAATTCAAAGGAGTAAGGAAAACCCTTACTGCTGCCTATAAGTGGGAAATTCATGTCTCAGTTTGGTTGAAAGATAAAAAAAATTTCCTCCCTGATAAGACTTATGTGTTTTATTATAATGACTTGTTTTATGTTATGTACCTTTTCTGTCAGGCCATAAAATCTGTGAGGCCTTGTGCTTTGTCTACTTTGTTCATGACTATATTTTCAAGACAGGCACGGGGAGTGTCAGGAAATGTGCACCCGATATATATTTGTTGAACAGACAAGTGAATTATCTTGTCAAAATAAGTAGTGACTGAACCTGAATCTCCTGAGGATAGTTTTCTGAGTTTCTCATTCATGTAATTCCCTATATTATTGAAGACCACCAATAAAACAGATGAGAGACTTCTGTAAAACTGCTGGACACCTCAATGATCATAGATACTGTATTTAATTAGCACAATTGCCAAAACATAGCCATAACCAAATGACCATTTTTGTAAAGCTGAGGGTTTCCTTTACTCATAAGGAGCCTCTTTTGCAATTTGATAACCTTTAGTGATCCCGGGACTAATCACAAGGTGATATTCAAGAAAACTCTCTGCAGTGTTTCTTGCTCCTCTTTTGCTTCATATTTTTCCCAAAGAATAATACTTTCTAAAAATGTCCTTGCTCCATCTTTCAAGAATGACAATCCAGTTATTGCTAATACAAGTTACCGATAGACATAAAAGGTTACTACAGTAAAAATTATAAAATACTAAATGCAAAGGTAGGTCATTAATTAAAACCATTTGAAGAAGAGCTCAACCAGATACAATTCAATTATTTTAAAATAAACTATTCAGTATCCAAATCATTTGGCTTTATCAAATGTTATCTGAAAAAATAAAGCTACTGTTTATTAAGCATTTACTTGCAGATGCTAGGCATGATGTTACAGGAATGTTTCTTCACTCAAGTCTCATAATTCCCTTATAAAAAAATTGTTTTTACCCCCACATCACAGATAAAGAAACTGAAGAAGGGAAAGATTATCCTAGAAGTTGAGGAATCCAAGTTCACTGCATTCTGATACCCCAAACCATTTCCTTTCAAACTCTTCGACATTCAGCTATCATTGGAATGTATAATTCAATGATTATGATTACATTTACTTTGGCTTACAAATCTCAAATGTTTCACAAGGAAATTCTTAGTAGTGGTCATGACTTTTAAACTAAGCTCTTTCAAGTCAGTGTAACATGCAAAATACAAACTTCAGTACCTGACTTAAAAAATACACCAATTATAACGTGACATTTGTTATTTCACGAAAGAAGACTTAAACAAGTGACACAACTGGAAACGACATTTTGATGCTGGGGTAGAGGACTATGCTCAAGGCTAGGGCTAGGCCAAGAAGACCTACAAGTTGCTCTTGCTGGGGTTCGGCGGGTGAATCAGGACGTAAACAGCAGGGCACTATATGCCTCTTGCTCTTGCTTTCTCTCGATGTTTTCTCAAGTGTTTTGGCACCATATTACCTTTAAAAATGTTGAAAAGGGCACTTTTGGGGGAAAAATGCTCTTCTAGTTCCCCCTTAGCCATATATTTGGGGTGAGATAAGAATAATTCTGTTCCCTCCCAAACTGCTCTTTTCTTTTTCTACTGTAATATATTGCCTTCCAAGAGTTTCTTCTGGATTTAAGGGGTCAAGAGAAACCCTGCTTTTGCCATGATCCCAGACCTTTCTCTAAACTTAACACATATTTTATTAAGGAAGAGGAAAAACGCTCTTTTTTCCCTCAGCTGTAAGGCACCCAGATGATTCTATGTATATCCTATCCTTTACCAAAAAATACATTCAATAGGACTGAAACTACCTCCTTTCACTTAACTTACAACTTTTCTTAATTCTATTTTAAAAATAGAATATCCACATAAAATAACACCAGATCCTTACATTATAATAAGTTAAATAAAGATAGTAGAGATAAAAATGGATGTAAAGGACTAGTAGAATTGTACACAGACAAGAAAGAGAAGGAAAGAAAAAAGGATGAAGGGGAATGAGGGAGGGCGGAAGAGGCTGAAAAATCAAGAAGGGAAGGAGCTGAATCTTTGTATTTTGCCCATTCCCTTTTTGTAAAGTTAGAGGTTTGCTTTAAGACCAAGTTGTCTCGTTCAGTCCTCAGTGACATTTTCTTCTATGTAACTTCCTTCTCAAATAGGTTAATCACAGAGGCAATTAGTCTAGCTACACACAGGATGTCACTATTCTCTTATATAAATAGAACTAGCACACGTGTTTCGGGCAGAGAAATATCAGTCAAGACCACATTTCAAAATGTATTAGAATTTGGTTGTGGGAGATGCTATTTCTGTCCATTTCAGGTGAAGTTTAATTGTTAACACAATCCTTATTTATTAAATACTCTTTCTGTTTTGTTATTATTATGGAAGTTTTCTATGTGAAGTAGAAGTTTCACTCAAATCAGAACTAAAAAATACAAAAAGAAAAGGGATCATGATACTGGCTAACTAAACAGGACTAAGTAAGACCTATTAGCAAGGCAGATGTCTGGAACTGAACAAGCTAATTCTATATTAGCTTAAACAAATGTTCTGACCTATGCAGCCTCCGAGGTTTTTGTGTGAGCACGCTATTTTACATATTCAGTTTGGAAATTAATGACTATTATAGTTCCCATAACTAGAGGATTTGTAGCACCAGAGAGGCTTTCCTAAAAATGGAATATATTCAGCTCTGGGTAGCATGATCCAATCTTGGTGACACAGTGGAATTCACATGCCAAGTTGCTAAGTCACTAATAATGGCATCCATTTTAGCTTGAAACTCCTAACTACTGATTATTGCTCATACACTTATCAACACCAAAATAATAAAGTGCTCTTCATAAGTATAAATTGCTGTATCTCATAGTAAATACATATTCATAGAGGGCACTTTTTCCTTCTTGATGGTGGCTACCCCTATGACAAAACTGCAAAACACTGATGACACACTAATATCTATGGTTCATTAGCTCACTTGTTTACTATGGTAAAAGAGAAAGCAAGGTCTTAGGGTCAGATCCCCACATTAGCCGATAGGTCTCTTTCTCTTCTACAGTCATAGACTATTATTCAGTTTTTCTGACTGTCTCAAATAAGGTTTGCCATCAGTCACAACAGGGTGAGAGAGACATACAATGGCCATTCATACATGCAAAAGCACTCAAATTCCATTTCCTACTAAACGATGGCCCCACTGCAGTCTTTTCATACACAAAGGATGACATGTTGCTTACAAACCAACCTAGCATAGAGTGTGTACTTCAGCCCTGGGCTCGCTCTGCCTGGGTTTGAATCCTGGCTCCACCTCTTTCTAGCTGTTGAGTCATGGCCAATTACTCAATTCTCTCAATTTCCTCAGCTGAAAAATAGGTATAATAATAGTACCTACTTCATGAGGTACTTAGAAAGCTTAAATTAGATACTACAGGCAAAGGCCAAGAACAATACCTGCAAGAAGAAGTCCTCAGTACATGATAGAAGTATTCTGTGGTGAATAAAAAGTGATGAAGCTTTTTTCTGATTTTATATTTATGTATTTAAATCTGGAGGTCTTGCATTTAAATTAAAACAACCTCTTGTAAGATAAAGTAGAATTTGAAATGGTGGTTAAAAATTCTACAGGATAAGTGAACTGAGGATTGTAAAGCCCCCTATCAGCATCAGAATCTTCCCAGAGTCTCATCTGGTAAAGCAGTCTTTCTAGAACTTCAGTCTGGGCTTACCTGCGTGTGTATCAGCTGCAATGTAGAAATGGGCTTTCTTCTTCTATAATGAATCCAAAACTACTGACTGCTGATGACACAGGAATGGGCAGGAAACAGTGATGTCCCTTCCAGCAGATGAGCACTGCCACTGAGAACTTCGTAAATAACTTTTTTTGGTAAAAGATCATTGGCTTTATTGCTTCTATTTGATCTTTTTATACCCTAGTTCCTCTAGGGAGTTTGGTGGTGGGTGGGTAAGTCAGCTTTGCAGCTAAGCCAGCTAGGCAAATAAGTTGCTTTGACTATAGTGCCTACAAATATAGAGGTATATGAATATGCACATTCTTTCCCATGCATGCACCAGGATAGCCCCAGAAAGTATGACCATTACAAGAATATGACAGATGTTATAAAGGAGCATGTTGGGATTTTTTCTTCAATGTAAGGGCCAAATAAGTAGTGTTTATTACAAGTGACACACACACATGCACATGGTGCACACACACACACACATGCACATGGTGGTTTCAGTCTCATCATCTTTTCATTTGGGGACTGCCTGATGACACTTAGTCCTTTTGTGCAGAACAGGCATCTCTAGGTTTTAAAATTACTGATCTTGTATTTCCAGCCACTGTAACAGCTGATTTGGACTGATGTCATGGGCAAACAGATCAGTTGTTTAGACATTAATACCTAAGAGTACATGGGGGAAGGGAATCAACTGAAGCAGCCTATGAAATGGACTATAAAATCACTATCAGAATAGACAGTAAAAACACGGTAAGGTTTTGTCACACCCTGGTTCTTCTTTACACAGATTAGGGCAATGAACAATTCAAATCAACCCTGCAGCCAGGACTGTGTGGTCAGGTAAGGAGTAAACACCAGGAACAGTAAAAACTGGCTATTAATCTGGCTGGTCAATTAGATGGGTGTTACTCCTTTTGTATTTAATAATTACTTGGATATAAAATGATCAATTATTCAATTTTGTTGTTTCAAATTCTTCAGGATTGTAGAAAGAAAATCACAGTAAGCTAAGATATCATGTTAAAAAATGAGGTCTATTAGTGTAACAGCATTATACATGTGATAAAATGTCCTGATGCACCGGTAGAATCAAGTGATTTGAAAAACTCCATTCCTCAAATATTTCATTCATAAATATGCAAAAAAGTAATTAAATATTATTATTTCTATTACACACCAAATATATTCTATACTTATTGATACAAAAACACATATACTTAAAAAGCCGTTACTGTATTATTTACCTATATCTCTATTTAAAATTATTTCAGTAATAAACATTTACATGTGAAATGTTATCTAACTAAATCTTGCTCAATTGGTTTTACTTATTCTTTACTCCTAGTTGCTCTGCCTTCCCCCCCCCCTCTCTCTCTCGGCTCCTGACATTTTTGGGCAAAAATAATAGTAATAATTTAGGTTCACTTTCTGGCTACATACAGTTTCAGTTTCCCCTCTCACTCTTTCTTCTTTCTGCCGTCACCTCTGGAAGAGAGCCATAAGCCACCTGGAGAGGTGCCAAGGTGCCCTGTTCATGAGCAGTTTTAATGCCTCTGTGTGTATCTCCGCTAGGCTTACCTAAGTTACCATTTACAATGTTGAGTGGAAAGTGTGGGTTGGAATAGTCAGCATTTGTAAGTCAACTGGTTATGTGATACAAAAATATGTAGCCAACTTCAGATTTATAGCAATAACATTTATGTATCGTGTTACTCCTAGAACAATCCAATTTATAAAGCGCCTATTGTGTATACATAAAGAATAATCATAAATCATTTACATTAAACAGTGTCAACTGGCAAAATACAACTTTCCCGCTAAATTCTGCACACTGAGATTAATGAGGTTTTGGGGGGCAAAAAAGCACACTAAAAAAATCAACTCTGATTCACCCTAGGTGGATAACATAGCCATATAAAGGAGCAGGTGTCTGTGGTATGATTTAGAATACCTATGGAACATCTCTGGAAAATATTAACTTTCTCTGGAGTAGAGAGCTGTCCACAGACTGAGCTGGGAATGTGGCAAAAGCCCAAGTCTGTCACTGACCTCAGGCTTTCTTTCATTTCTTCTCAGTAAAGAATGGATTTAAAGCAAACAAACAGAGAAAACCTTAAGACCCTATTTGACCAGTCGTCTGACATGTTTTCATGTACAGGCACTTTTAAAAAACCTGGGAAAGATTATGTAGATTACATGCTTGTGTCTTTGACTCCTAGTGGGAGGAAAATCCCGATCAGTGACCAAGGCTATCAAGAGTCCAAAAGTGAAACTCAAGTATGTATGTGGATTTTCTCTGTCTGTTCACTCCCTAGCTTGTCTCTATTCAGAAAAGCAGCTGTCTTTAAAAATCTGTGCTTTGGGGTCTTGAATTAAACCCATTCCTACACCTTAAAAAGCCTTTAAAATTAATAAAAAGGAATGTTTTGACAGTTCACATCTGTAAAAGTATTTAATCTTATTTGAAACTGAATTGGACATCATATAAAAAATATATTTTGAATTTCTATTATGGTATTTTGGCCCTCTATCTTCTGTCTTTAGAAAGAATACAGGAGTAAAATTTTATTCCTGTCTTAACTCACAAACTTAAAAATGCCCATTGATTTATTTTAGCCAAAATATAAGAATAACATTTTTATATATAAAAAAAATTATTTTTCTTTTAAAAATTCACTTCTCCAAACTCTATTGATGACTTATATTACTAAGGAGAGAAGCAACTCCCTAAATTGGTAAAAATTAAAATTGGATCTGGAAAACAGAACCATATAGCAGAAAAATCTGTAAACCAGTTTTCAATGAATGAACTACCTGCTGTTTCTTAGTCAAAAATAATTAACACTGTGTATAGATGTGTTGCAATCTAGAAAGAAAAACAAAACAAAAACCATACTCAAACAGAGTAATAGCAGAACCACACACTTACCAATTGAAATGAGAACTGGTGGTAAACAGCGGTTTTCCAGAGAAGATTTTTAAAAATAATATGTTAATCTGGAATGTCAGATACACAATGGCTTTTGTAGAAACGTTCTTTAAACTGGGCATCCTCCAACTTAGCTGAATTTCAGTCGCATTAGTTGGTAGGAAAAATATGATGCAATTTTTCACAACTGAGAGTATTAAACTTAAGAAGCAGTGATAACCCACGTTAGTCATAAATAGAAGATTTTGGTTAAAAAGTTTATTTATTCAAGAACTAGGAACAGTGTTAACCTCTGAAAGTCTTTTTTCGTGTGAAGAGAGAAGGTGACTTACTGAATTTTTATTCATGTAACATGTTTATTCTTTAAATGTATCTGGCTATCACAGAATTCTTTCTTACTTTTGAGTGGCATTTTGATTCACTTAAGAAGAAAAACTCTCGTGTTCAGTGAGGCAACTTAAAATCCCAGACTAAAGCCTTCTACTCATCAATAAACTGAGAAATCTATGTAAAAATAAAGTGGTGTTATGCCTGCAATCTCACAGGCTGTTACTCTAACCTCCATATTGTGAAAGGTTACTTTTTCTCCAGTATTAATGAAAACTACACAATCACTATGTAGGCATTTTTAAAGTATTTGTATTTTCTTAGCATTGATCTATATTTCCTACCAATTCTTTTTACATTTCTAAAGTAAAAATAATTGTTAAGAAAATAATGACTTCACCAACATGATCCAAAACAAAATATGGCTGAATTTTTTTTAAGTCAGCAAATCAATAGATAGTGTGGGCCAATTATCAGAAAAGACTTCCTTTACAAATTACTTTCATAAACCTGATTATTACTTTTTTAACTAAACTGACTAAACTGAAGGGTTGGGATGCATAAAAATTCAGACTCCCATGGCAATAAAAGTTGTTGAACCATCATTGGAAAATCATCCTCTTTTTTTTTTTTTTTTAATGAATGTCTGCTAATGCTGCTGACATAAAGTCCTTACCTTATATAAAAGATTAAGCCTCATTTCCTTATACAAAATGACATTAAATAAGTACCTTCAGGCTGAACCACACTTTCCACTTTAGGTAACAAGAAAATATATAACTTATTTTTCATTCTTACTTTTTAAAATTTATTTATTGTTTTTCTATTACAGTTGTCCCACTTTTCCCCCATTGTCCCTTCCCCCAACAGCCAGCCCACCCTTCTCCCACAGTCAGTCCCCACCCCGTTGTCCATGTCCATGGGTTATTTAATACTAGTTCCTTGACTGGACCCTTCCCTTTCTTTCCCCCCTTTTCCACTCCCCCTCCCTCATTCTTACTTTGATATCATCATTTAAACAACTAGTTATAGATTATACTTGTTTTGACTCTTTCATTCAAGAAATAATCCCAGTAACAATTCATTTATTTGAACACCTATAAATATAATTGTTGTTTCTTGTATGTTCCAGGAAGCACTGATTCAATATTACTTTTAGAGTTTCTTAACCTAGAATACATGGATTGCTAGGAAATCTATAAGTTCCTGAAATTATACGCAAAATTTCCCACGTATATATACATTGGGATTTTCCTGGCAGCAAAACACTCTTTTTTGCTACCTAGCATCCCTGTGTCCTCTTTCAGTCATTAGTACTCCCCATTTCCCTCTGGGATTCAATCCTTAATCCATGGAAAATTACAAAACTGACTCTACCCCTGCTCCAACAGAGGTGTATTTGGGTGAGCCTGAGATCTAATCAAAGCATATTAGTATAAAGAGACTTTTGATAGGGCCTCTAGGAAGAATACTCTCTTTTTCTTGTTATATCTGAAGCCTAAGAGGATGTTACAGTTGAAGTAATGCTACTGCTGCCATCTTGCTCCCAAACAAAGCCAGAGACTGAAGCTCTGTTAGTAGAAGTTGAGAGATGGAGAGAAATTGAGTCCTGATCACATTATTTTAAGCCAGAACATAGCTCTTTGCCTTGACTTTTCATATTTTAATAAACAGGTAACACACACACACACACACACACACACATACACACATACACACATTCATAGCATCTTGCTCCACAACTTTTGTATGGCTGACTCCTTCAGCTTAACTGTTCCTGGCTTTCTCTGGCCTTTCCTATCTAATATAAATCCCCCTCTTTCTACTCTTTACTGATGTCCATCCTAGTCCATCCTACCTGTCATTAATCTCATTATATACTGTCAAAATCATACGCAATGTGTTATTTCTTAATTTGGTACACAGAAATCTGGTCACTTTCCCAATCCTTTTCAGTCAAAGTTTATACAATGCAGAATTATTTTCCAGTTGAGGGGGCAAGGGAAGGAGGGAGGAAAGGAGGGAAGTAGGAAGAGAGGGAGGGGATCCAGTGTTAAAAACTGAAGATTCAAATAGAAAGTCATATGGTAAGTTACGCGAATGGTCAAACAAATTGAGATTTGATTAGCTCAGAAAATAAATTATGCTTGAGCAAATATCTTTACCATGTATTAGGAGGAAAGGATTTTTATGCATTTTTATCTTGATTCCAACTAGACACAGCTGACCTAATTAGGAAGCCCCTAAAAGTAACTGCTGAGGTTTAGAAGCATTTGCTATTTCCTTTGAACCAGCTCTATAAATGACAAGAGTGAGTATTTAGATTAAATGAATAGATTAATAAACATCTTTGGAATATCCATCATAAAGGTTGATTTATATTCTATTGCCAGCAGTAATTCAAGGAAATGCCAAGCTATTCAAAAAATATTGCAGGTTTTTCTCACCACTTTGCCAGTGTTATCACACTATGTAAGTATGACAATATCTATAGTCTTTTGCTGTACTAACTGTGTATAAGAGCCAATAGATATTAAACCACTTTAAGTTTACGTGTGCATAAGCACAGGAGCCACTTATATTTATAACTCTGATGAATGGCCTTTCACTTGTAAATTTATAGTGTATCCATAATTTCTTCAGGGAACCAAACGGTTCATTCAAAAATTGCCACAACATTTATCTATGCAAAGATGATGGATATGGTTTATAAAATTAAATGCTTTTAAAAATTAAAGTCATATTGCCAAGAAAAAGGACATGTTCTTTCCTGGTTTTCTCACATTTTTAAAATAATCAGAACTGCACTCTCAGCAGTTATACTAGTTAATCTAGGTAGCATATTAATATAGTTATTAAGTATGTTCAAATATATTGTTGTCAGGGTTGTGTGGCAGCAGTATGAACTACTGGGCATCAAGTTCACTTAAATTTATTGCTTTATTTTCCAACTTTATTCCTCTATATTAATCTATAAAATATTTAAAGTATCTTAGCATATAATTTTTCTTATTTACATTTACTGCATTTACTGAATTTAAACCTTCAGAACTACTCCCAGAATATTGCATGGTGTATTCTAAGTATAGACTATTATAAACTGTAATTTAAATAAAATTACTCAAATAAAATATATATTTGCCAACAATCAAACTAAACAAGGAGTTCTCTTTATCCCAATATAGACTTTGCTCAATTGGAGAAATCAATGAAGTAGAAGATGAAAGATAACAATTATCACTAAAGTAACCAGTAAAAATCAGAACAGTCACTGTTCTAAGTATGAATAAGAAATGTGCACTGTTGCCATGGGTAATGTGTTCTATTCCCCCTTCACTTTAGGTCATTTACCACTTTAAATGGGAAATACACACAAATCTCAGAGCTTTTTGTTCTCTTTTGTTTTTTCTTAGAGTAGTCTTAATTTTTAAATCTACCTTATTATTAAGAATCATCAGAAGAATGAAAGTGGGTTTAATTATTTGATTCAGTTATATAAACAACAATCTCCAAATTATCAACTCTTTAGCATTAGCTCATCCAATGGAAGAAAAAAATTGTCCCAAGGCTCGCAAAATTTGTAGAGAAAATAATTGGGTTGGCCAAATGTCTGTTTAGTTTCTTCTGTAAAATAAAAGATACATTTTTCATTTACACAAATAACTTTATTGATTTGGATATTTTGAGTGTGTTGACTGTCTACCCCGTGGTATAACATTGATTGTTCTCAATTAATGTCTCTATTTGATCACTATCAATTACAGCTGGTCTACCTAACCATGAAGCGTCGTCCAGCGAGAAATCTGCAACATGAAACTTCACAAACCACTTTTGACACATGTGCTCAGCCCCAGCACCTTCTCCATACACTGCACAAATCATTTTTGTGTTTCAGTTGTGTTTTTACCTTTCTCGAAATAATAAAGAATAATACGCTGAAAATGTTGTGTGTTTTCTTCCATCTTCAATATTAAAATGGCTACACAAAAATTCACCAATTTGACAAGTTTTTGTTAAATGCACACTGATATAACAGCTGTCACAATACTATCTAACAAAATTGTTTTGAAAAAAGTTAAAGAAAACAAAACTTCACTAGAGCCATCTTATGGAAAAAACCAAATGAACTTTTTGGCCAGCCCAATATTTCTTACATATTTAACTTTCTCTGCTTGGCTTAAAATAAATTAATATTAAAAGTAATAACATGCACAGTTTACATACCTCAGTAGATCGCTAGCTCCTTGTGGGCAGGAACATATTTATCATCATCTTTGGGTCACCAGGGGCCAGCACAGCACCTGGGATAGAATGCACACCCCACAAACGTGTTTTAATTAATTAAATGACATAGGGTTAATTGGAACCCATTTGGAAGGTCTGGATTCAGTGAAATAATTATTCTACATATCAACACTCTTCCTCTGTATCCTACATTATTAAAGTAGCAGTGTACATTCTTATACATCTGAATGACAACTTCAGTCTGAAAACTCAATGCTCAAGAATAATTAATTGCTTCTAAGTGCTTATTACATTACATATTCTTATTGTCTCAGTTTTGGTGGAAAGAATACAGTGAAGTGTCTGAGATTATGAATTTTGGAATTAGTCTGACACAGGTCCAAATTCTCCTTCCACCACTTACTACTTAAAGGTCACTTAATCGCTCTAAATCTCATCTTATCTTTAATATAAAGACACCTGTAGTATGTTTCTAATAATGTTCAAAGGATTATAGGAAACAGGGCTTAGCACACTGCCTGACACACAGTATACCCTCAATAAATAACTACAATCTGCATTCATTTGTCTTTCCCTCCCTCTTTGTTTGTGCAGTAAAAAGTTAACCTTAACCAAGAAGAGGTCTTGCTTTTGCTTTCAGCCACTGAGAGGTAGTCTCCAGGCCCCCCAAATGTCAATCCAAATAGGAGTATCTTTGTTTGCCTGAAAGCCTTGGCCTGGGGATAGTCTTACAATTATGACTGATGATGGGGGTTTGGGGCTTTGGGCTATGCACATCAGTTTTGCTTCCAGAAGGAACTGGGGACTAAGACTAAGGGTATCAGTCCAACACTGACATCCAGGAGGGGATGGGGACTAAAGGTTAGCCATGTGCACACTGTGTGATCAAGTCCCATTAAAAATTCTGGACACCAGAGGCTTAGCTGAGCTCCCCTGGTTGGCAATGCTTCATGCATATCGTCACATATCAATGTTGGTAAAGTAACATGCCCTGACTCCACAGGGAGAGAACAATGAAAGCTCTGTTGTTGATTCCTCGAGCTTCAGTCTCAGCCTCATACACTTCTTCCCTTGGCTGGTTTTAATCTGTATTCTTTCCCTGTAATAAACTTTGACTATGAGTGTAACAGTTTTCATTGAGTTCTGTGACTACTTCAAGCAAACTGTCAAACCTAAGAGTGGTTTTGGAAACCCCTCAGACTAGCAATTAGTGTTAGAATTGAGGGTGGTCTTGTGTGGAAGACTGGCTCCCTTAAACTTTGTAGTTAAGTATTGGGTTGGCAAAAAAGTCCGTTTAGATTTTTCCATAAAATAAAAGACACATTTTTCATTTTTACTAATATCTTTATTGATTTAGATATTTTGAGTATGTCGGCTATCTCTTCCTATTATCTTCTAGTGGGTGGAGGCCAGGGGGGCTGCTAACTATCTTCCAATGTATAAGACAGCCCCATAGCAAAGAATTATTTGGCCAAAATATCAATAGTACCAAGAAATGTCTCAAACCACTTCTGACACATTCGATCAGCCACAGCACCTTCTCCATACACTGCACAAATCTTTCTCTTTTTTTTGCATTTCAGTCGCATTTTTACCTTTCTTGAAATAATAAAGCATGATATGTCAAAAATGTTGTGTATTTGTTCCATCTTTATATTAAAATAGCTGCACAAAAATTCACCAATTTTGATGTTTTTTAAAATGCGCATTGATACGACAGCTGTCACAATACAGTCTAACAAAATTGTTTTGAATTAAGTTAAAGACAACTAAGTGCTACTAGAGCCATTGTACAGAAAAAACAAAACAAACTTTTTGGCCAACCCAATAAGTTAACAATTGGTGAAACCCTCATATCCTCCTTCTTAAAATCTAGAGAGCTCAAAAGCTATCAAAGATATCTTACTTTACTAGCCAGGTGAACTTAACAAAGCTTTCGTGTTAAAAATTACTTTGAAGTGATGGTGTTTATATACAGATAGTATGTCGTCGTTTTATTTTTCCTTGCACAATTAAAAACTTCTCCCCATAACAGATATAGAAACGGTTTGTCTTGGCAATGTGAGTGGTAGTAGAATTTATAACAAAAAAGTCACATACAAGTAAACTTTTTAAAGGTAAGTAGTCGAGGTCTGTCAAGGTCAAATGTGAGAAAATTAATTTCATTATCAGATATACTGATTTTCAAGCAAAATATTGATTAAATCATATGCATGTTTTTTTCCCCTACAATCCAAACAGAGTGTGCCTATGAAATCTTTCATAAACTGAAATGGTGTAAAGTACCTGCTTTCCTAACTGAAAGAAATCCAAAGAGAATTTTTACTCTTATAAACTGTTATTGTACTAATGTAGGTCTTTCATAAAAGTAAAGTGACATAACTGCAACTTTCAGAAAGTGGGATACCTGAGCGTCTCCTAACTGCTTAGAGTGCAGTATGCAAGACACTGCTTATAACTTAAAAAAAAAAAAAACAGTTTTACAAATAATGGTTTGGTAGGTAGAATTCTAAGATGGCTCTCAAAATCCCCCCTCTTGATAAACATGTTCAGCACAATGCCCAGAATTGTGAATATGATGGATATTACTCCCATGATAGGGTATATTATATAGCATAGTTGATTTTAAAACAGGGCTATTGTGTGGGTGGGCCTAATGTAATCACATATACCTTTAAATCTTGGTTTAGAGATGAAAGATAGAGGAAGATGGAGCTTTCAGGCATTCGAAATATTTGACACATCACTGCTGGCTTCAGGACAGAGGGAGCCACATGGTAAGGAATATACAGAGCCTCAAGGAACTATAGGCAACACCTAGCTGACAAACAGCAAGGAAAAAAGACCTCAGTCTTACAACCACAAAGAGCTGAATGTCACCAATAAGAAAAACTTTGAAAGTGGATTTTTCCCAAGAGCCTAGATAAGAACTCAGCTTGGCCACCCTTGATTCCGGCCTTTGTGATTCTCTGAGCAAAGAACCCAGCCAAGCCATGCTGGACATGCATGAACTTGGAGCTAATAATCGGGCACTGTTTTAAGCCACTAAGTTTTTGATAATTTGATACACACAAATATAAAACTTATACACATAGGAACTAAGGATTCTACATGTATTTTATTAGTCTCTCTCCAGCTTTTCACTCTAAAAACAAGTACCACTTATGTGCTAGGTTTCATTAACCATAGACTCCAGATTACCAGTGCCAGTGCTGAAAATGCATGGACCCACTCTGAATGAACAATACAAAAAGAAAAGGTACCATGATCTATGCCCTGACACTGAATATTTGTGTCTTCCCAAAATTCATTTGTTGAAACCCAATGTGATGGTATTAGGAGGTAGGACTTGTGGGAGGTGCTTATTTCATGGGGGTGGAGCCTCATGAATGGGATTAGTGCTCTCATAGAAGAGACCCCACAGATTGCCCTAGCTCCTTCCACCACATGACGTTACAGCCTAACAACAGCCAATTAGGAAGCAGGTTCTCACCAGTCACTGATTCTGCTGGTGCCTTGAATGCAGGCTTCCTAGCCTCTAGGTATTTTGTTACAGCAACCCATACATGCTAAGACACGAATGCAACAGATTGCTTGGAAAACTCAACTCTTTATTTCCTCTATGGAAGGTGTTGAGATGGTAACTTTTAAATATGTTGTAAATCATCTCCAAGTTTCCATGGGCCTTTTTAAGGGGTGGACTTAGACAGGAATTGTGCTTTCTTGAGGCATATGTGGGAAACTACCATATATTCAATGCAGAGTACAGAGAATCTCCGTCTGGACTAAGATTGGGGGTCACTTAAAAGGAATCTCTCCCAGGTGTCTTCCTAGAACACATTACTACAACTGCTCCCTGTCTCATTCCCTTTTTATTCATCTATTCAATGCTGCCATATTGTTTTTCTGAAACACAAATCTTAACATGTTGACTTCTACTCAGAATGATCAATGTTTAAGACCTTCAAGATAAAATCATTCATTCACTTATGCAAAAAATATTTAAGTGTGTACAATATGCTAAGTTCCGTGCTCGGTGATAAGAATACAATGGTAATTATGATAGGCAAGGTTGTACTCTTCACTGACATTTTCTCTTTGAAAAATATACTTTCCAACTTGTTCAACTAGAAGACTGATTATCTTTAATCCCCAACTAGGGCTTCACCCCTCTGGGAATCCTCTCTGACCTTCCCAAGCAACATGAGATACCCTTTCTCTGTGCTTACATAAAATACTAATCATACAATAAAATGTATCACATTGTATCACATGAGATTTTGTGTCTGCAACCTCCATTAAAAGAATATAATGGGGAGAAAATTCAGAAAGTGTATGCACCCCCCAAATTCTTAGCTATAAGAGATTATGAAGAAGTAGGTTCTTTTGGGAGAAGCTGAACCTGGACCTAACCCCCTGTAGGGTGGGATATACAGGGTATATCCAGAATGAAGGAGGAGTATTCTAAGTTAAGAGTAGGAACTGGGCCAGGAGGAAAGGAATGAGAGCCCATGAGATAAATACCTATGCTACCCACACGTCTTTGGTATGCTGTGAAGATAGTTCCTCCTTACCTTCACATAATCTGTTTCAACTATGAGTCCTGGATGTCCAGACCAGAGTAGACACTCCAGTATGCAATCTGGAGGTCAGCTATTACCCAGAACAAAGGGGCCATTCATCAGTTTACTTAGTAAGACAATAATCCTGAATAACAGAGTTTGAAAGTAAAAAGCAACTTAAAGCTGTCCAAAACATTCACATTCACCATGAAAAAGCAAAAGCAGAAGCAAAATGTGGACTGTAAACAGAGCCAGTATGAGGCCTCCCATGTACCTATGGAGAAAGAAGAGAGATGTTCAGGACAAGGAGAGAGCCAGAGCTCAGGGTCAGGGCTAGGCTTCTGCTATATCTGGGTATGTAACCTATAAGGAGGTGGGGCAGGATTATATCAGGTGGATAAAAGGAATCTTTGGGCTGAGAGTCCTGTTTCATGGACATTTACTTGTTGGGGAGGGAATGGGAGAGGGTTCTGGCCTCTCAGGGAATTCCTGTTATAATATTGATCCTTCTAACCTAGTGAGAAGGAAAAACAAAAAAGAAAGGTGAAGTAAGATACACAGATAGACTGACTTAAAATTAGTTAACTCTCACAGGTTGTGTGCATGTGCAAGGAATCTGAAAACTTCTGTGCTCTGTTCCGTCCTCTCTATCCCCAACACACACATGTACACACACATGCACATAAGCAGGACACGGAGGAAGACTGGGAAACCCCGAATTGGGAAAATAAAACAGGACTTCAAGTTCAAGGCAGTGGTAGATCAGCAACAGCTGCTCTGTCTCAAAATCCAGGTGGGGCCAACAACATCAGCAAGGACAGAGGCCCCAAGGACAAGAGCCACTATCAGAGGGCATAGGCCAGGATGGAGGTCAACCCCAGGGCCTCACACAGATGTGATGTTTCATACTCCCCCGCCAGCTACGGTGATACAAAAACACCTCAAACTTTGACTTTTTAGTGTGGGCACAGGCATGGCCAGCATGAATGTGAGGTGTGTGGCCACCTAGGAGGGAACAAAGTATAAGGAAACGTCTCTCACCACGTAACTTTTTACTACCTTTCAGTGTGCCCAGTAGAGTAGGGGCTCAGGAGCAGGGATACATTAAGGAAACAGCTCCATTTTCTTTGTATGTTAGAGTACAAGTGGATAAATTCTGACCCAATTAGATGTGTCTCAAAAATTATTACAATGTTGTATCAGATTATTTGCCTACTTAAATTACTTAAATTTCTATCAAAAATATTTCTTTATACCTTTATTCCTTCTCTAAGCATATCAGATTCATTTTCTCCCATTCTATTGAAAATTATGATACCTCACTCTACAAACCAAAGGAACCAAGAACATCGATTTCTTAAGAGTCAGTAGACAGATGGACACTTGTACTCCCTGGCCAGCACGAAGCACATTTCCTAGTGAAGTCCTCTTATGGAGTCTTCCAAAAAGACATAATCTAAAACCTTACATTGCTATAAATCTGAGACACTATAGCAATTTGCCTACTTCAAACCCTTATGATTTGCTTTGTGGTTCCTTTTAGAAATTTCAACAACTTTCACATGTTTGACTTAATAACACCATAAGTAGCAGTGTAATGTTGGAAACTGTAGTTACAATCTGTGGCTTTACCTCTGCACTGTTCCAGTTAGCTGGGTGTTCTTGGAAGGGTCCCCTGTTCTTTCAGCATATTACACTCACCGTGTTAAAGGGATAGCCCACACAATTTCTGAAGTTCTGCCCTGACCTAGTATGTCTACCTCAATTAGACGGTAACTCAGAGAGCACGTTAGCCTTTCTAATTCATGAATGCAGGCACAGTAAAAAAGTACCTGATATGCTAATGCTAGGAGAATTGGCAGCAGGAGGAGTAAGAGAAAGATGTTAGATGAGGCTGAAGTGATCAATAGTAATCATAATCAAACACTTTGATATTTTGTAGTAGTAACTATGAGTAGGCACTGTGCTAAGTGCTTTACATGTAGCATCTGGCTTAATTCTCACAACTTTATGGGATAAGGATTCTATTATACCCACTTTACAGATGAGAAAACTGGTATGAGAGATTAAGAAATGTGCTCATGGTCACAGCGCTAGAAAAGTCTTTAGCTATGATATTCCTTTCAATTGCAACCAAAATAATTCAACTAAAACACAGTGAAAAGTGCAGAAAAAGGAAGTTCTAGAATCACTGAATATCAGAAATATTTAACATAACCATTTCTGAAACAAAAGTTAAATGAGAATACAGTAAGAAGTTAATGTTCCAAAGTTTTTTCCATGCAGTAGCAGTATATAGATGTCACTGGCATGGGACGGGACATAATCATGTCTTCATTTCATTCTGCAGGCGAGGAAAATCAGTTCAGTAGGGTAAGGCAGGACAGCGCCTGGAAGGCAGGTCTTCCTCTGCAGCCCAGTGCTCTTTCCAGTGCTTCTCTGCTCTTGGGTAAAGGCAACAGTGGTTGAGTGCAGGTTATTAGCTGTACTCGCTCAGCTTGAATCCCTATTCTCACTCGCTAGCTGCGTGATCTTGTGTCCCAGTTTCCACATCTGTAACGTTTAAGTAATGATGCTTACTGCACACATTTGTTGTGAGAATTAAAATAATGAATACATATAAAACATGTAGAGCTGTTCCTGGTAAAGTACTTACTTAATAAGTGTTAGCCTTTACCATTACTACAGTAACACATTTAGAAACTAAGGAGGCCAAAACATAAAGAGCCGCTCAGCAGCACACAGAAGAGCATAAAAGGCTTGTTAATACCAAGAGATAGTCCAGACTTTCCATCTAAAATTATATTCCTCACTCTTCTAAACACACCATACAGAGAGCACAGTAAAGTTTTCTCAGCACCAGGGACGTCGGAAATGCTAAAGAAAGTCGTGTACTGGCAAAGACTTAGGGAGGAGTCCTAGCTTCCAGCCTTGGCTTTATCATTAGTAACCAAGTTTGGGAAAGCCAGAGCATGTGTCCAAGCCTCAGTTTCCTTCTTGGACCTTTCCTACAAACAGCTACTTCTGGAGGGTTCTCGAACTTCATTAAGAGCTGAGGTCCAAAGGGAGATTTCATATATTAATTTTAATAATTCTAACCAAGTGAACAATGTGTAACCTTTAATTACCAAGTCTTTTGTTTTTGTTTTGCATCAGATTTCCTGCCACTATTAATTTAGGCGTAATTATAGCAAAACATGTATAATTTGCAATTCAAAGACACTTTAACCTTAAAAGGCTTTCGAAGGGTGGAAAACGGAGACCCAGTCCTCCAGCTCTGTCCCTTGCAAAGCCCACCACTTGCTCAAGGGATCTTAACTCATAAAGGAGAAGTGCTGTATGGCTTTAAAATGACTTCATTCCCGTATTTACATATTTTTAATAGGGCTATGATGAATCTCCTTCCGCTTGACTCCTATTTTGAGCTGTGATATTTTAATCTCCATTCTTGCTGCAACTTAGCAGATGAATGTGCAGTGTGACAGAGCTCAGAGGAAATAGTATAAATAAAGCAAAGTGGAGCTATGACATCTCACATTTTATAGCTTTTTTATTGTAGCCGAAGCATAAACAGAGCACAGCTGTGTTATACTTACTGCTGTGAGCACTCCCTCAATCCTCACCCCCTATTGCTTTTAAAAAGACAGTGCCCTTATTCAGAAAGCTTTGGCTGCGGGTAGCATGGCCCCACCGGGGCAACCCCAGACCTCCCCATTTGACAGGTTTCGCCTCTTTCAGATGTAGATTTGTTGTGTTCCATATTATTCCTCTACCTCAGTGGTTCTCAACCTTCCTAACGCTGCGACCCTTTAATACAGTTCCTCATGCTGTGGTGACCCCCAACCATAAAATTATTCTTGTTGCTACTTCATAACTGTAATTTTGCTACTGTGATGAATCGTAATGTAAATATCTGATATGCAGGATGTACTTTCATTGTTACAAATTGAACATAATTAAAGCATAGTGATTAATCAGAAAACCAATATGTAATTATATATGTGTTTTCCGATGGTCTTAGGCAACCTCTGTGAAAGGGTTGTTCGACCCCCAAAGGGGTTGCAACCCACAGGTTGAGAACCGCTGCTCTAACTGAAACCAATATGCCAACCACAGCCTATTCTGTGCTGTAGCAAAAGTACACTGCCCTTGCCTATTGGAAGATGGCTCCACCACAAAACTGTAATTTTCACTCATTCTCAACACACACACACTGCACTCAAGCAGTTCACAAATACTTTCTTAACAGGTGAAATGCCACAAGCTTGGAGTATTCAGAAACCCTTGTTTGAATGAGGCAGTTGTATTTTTCACTTTCAAAGTAACTCTTAAGACATGTTCAGGTGAAGGTTGGAAATGCCAACAGGGCCAAACAGAGTGAAAGTTAGAAGATGTGTTGAGATGTGCAAAATAATTCTACATGCTAACACAGTTGTGAGGTTTTAGAATTTTCCAGACTGGTTACATGTTCCATTGAGTCCGAAGAAGACAGAGTAAGACAAACAGCATGCACCTTCTACCCTCTGACAAAAATGAGGTTGTATACACTTACACAGGATCAATTAGTTCAGGACAAGCAGCCGATCTAAGAGGAGCTAATCAAGTCCTTCCTGAGATGTTTCATTTAAGCAGAATGGAAAAAGCAGCTGACTGTGACATTCCAGTGCTGCCATCAATGGCATCACTTCCTCCCACGTGGAGATATATCTCTATCATAGCAAGAAAGACATAAGTCGACATTCAAAGTGACATGGAGACAAGGGAGAGGCATGAAGCCTTATAGAGGATGGCTCCCTGGTTCCTGCTGTTCCCGAGGGCCATCTACATTCCTGCCTGCCCCCAGTTTGGTTTTTTGGCTTCCCGGTACTCCTTTACCCAACAAATTCCAGGTGTTTTTTCCCTCACACCGCCTCAAATAGCATTCTATCACTTACAAAAAAAGAATCAGAACTATTACACCTTTCAGCAAAAAGGTGCTTTTTCTCAGTTAAGTTAGGATTTATTCCTTCTTTTTCAAATACCACCATGCTATTTATGGGAAGGAAGGGAAACCCTCTGGGCTTGTAGGGGAATGTGTAATGAAAATTCAAAAGACACACGCATCCAAGTGAAAAGAATATAGGGGCATAGTAGCCTATACACCAGCCAGCAAAGTGAAATGAAAGACAGGAAGATTGATTTGCATCATCATTAACATAGAAGGAGAAAAGCACAAGAACACAATAATGGCAAGAACCACCTCCTTTGACACATGCAATTGTTTCGAAACAACAGGCCCAACTGGGCTAACACAGGGGCAAAGTTGGTATCCCGAGTTTCTCTCCCAAAGTTGCTCTTCTGCCAAGCTCATTGTTTGCGGAGCTGCCAGCCCAGCCCAGAGATCTGATTAGCAATTTGCACTTTTGTGAGAGGATTAACAGAATTCCTTTGTTTTGATGTCGGATTATCAAACTGCATCTTTAAAGAGGTGTGACCTCATCCAGATTCATAAGCCTGCTCCCTTGAGAATGACTTGAATTTTACTCCACTTGTGAAACATATAATTTCATAAAGGAGTTACTGTCAAAACACAAACATGGTACTCAATTCCTGATGTGTGCAAAGAAGCACATTTGTAATGTAAATAACCCCAGAAGTTTTGTGATATTTTAAAATAACCCATCTGGTGGGAAAACAAGGATTTTCAACCCCTTTGATTCCAGCATTAGTAAATTATCATGCATCTAGCTCATAGAACCCAGAGATAAACCCTAGTACCAAACTGAGACTCACCGTACTTTTATTCTGAAGAGCAAGGATTTTTAATTTCTCCATGCTCTCGACATATTTTTTAAGTGGAAAATAGAATGTACAAGAGAATAAACTGAGGGAAATCAAAGAATTTGATGACTACGGTCAAAATAATATTAAATTGCTTATACTGCATGGTTTACCCCAATGTAAAGATGAATGAGGATAATACAATAAGAGTTCTGTACTTCTATGTTCACTAATAGGCAACTACTCAGAAAAAAAAGTTCCTGACATTTCCACCAAAGTTTGAAACAAGTAAAACTTCTAAGGGGGCGGAGGGACATCTCTAAGGCAATATGCAACAGATTGAGAAAATTAGTCTTCAGACTTAGCACTAGTGTCATTTTTACCTGAGGTGGCAATCACCAACAGAAGCCACAAGAGCAGCCCGGCCTGAGGAAGATGAAAGGTCAATCTGGCCACAACAAATACCCAAAAAGCCAGACATTGCTAGAGATCAAGTGGTGACTTCTACTCATTGACAAACTAAAAAATCAAAACAAATGAGCAACCAAAACATCTTGTTTCATAAAAAGGAAACAAGTATAATTAAACATGTATGCTTATTTTAAATTTAAAATAGGTTTTTTCCTATATTAATAAAGAAACATTTGGGATGTTTCTTTAAGTTAGGGAACTTTCAGTTACTATGAGAGTGTATAAGACAGTGTGTAAGGTGTAAGGTGTGCTTGTCTGGAAGCACAGGATAAATAAATATATGTGTATATATACACACACATATATAAATATATATATATGTGTATATATTATGTGTGTGTGTATATATGCGTGTGTGTATATATATATATATACACATATACACACACACACACACACACACACACACACACATACAGGAATGTTACATCAATGGTTCCTAATGAGTGGTTGTGTGGGTTAATGGACTTACCTGTGAAATCTTTTTCTAAATACTCAAGTCTTGTACCCCAACCTATAGCCAGCGGATGGAATGAGAGCACATTTTTTCTGAAAAGTATCAGTTGGGTATTATAAGAGTCTATCTTTAAACATCTGTCTCTTATATTTGAAAATAGCCCCTCTATACAAATTACTTGCTAGTCTTATCTAACTAACTAAAAGTTGGAAAAATAAATTTAAAAGAGTTGTAATTAATTAATAGGGGTGTGATAGATGTTATCATAGCAGACAAATGCTTGAGGGAGAGTGAGAATGACAAAATAATTTAGTAAGAATTTGACTTTAACCCCAAAGCTTGTCTACATGGAATTCAAGAAGAAAACAACATGCATTATTTATGCCTTATCTGGCCATAAATACAGAACACCAGCCAAAATCAACTTTGCATTATTCACTTATTCAACATATATTTATTGAATGCCTCAATTTGCCAGGGCCTATGTTGGGCTCTAGAGACAGAGCCATGAACAAACCAAATAATATCCCTTGTCCTCATGCAGCTAATATTCTACTCAAGGAGACCCCAAAAAAAAGATAAATTACAAGATATATACTAATTTAGGGAAGTGCTACAGAAAAATTAAAGCAAAGGATAACAGAAAGTGTTTGTTGGAGGGCTAGATGCAGTTAGATAGAGTAGAGGGAAGGTCCTCACTGAGAAGGATCATTTGAGTCAGGACCTGAAGCAAGTGCAGGAATGAGTCAGCAGAGTCTGAGCAAGAACACTGCAGGTGGAGGGCACTACAGAGACTGTAAGAGGGGCAGCACCCACCATGTTAGAGAAAGAGCTATGGGCGATATGATTAATGCAGAACAAGGGGAAGAGCAGTAGAAGGTGAAGTCAGAGAGGGTGGGGTGGGGGCTGACTGCTCCTTGCATGTCATACTAAGAATTCCCCTGAGGAAGGAAGCCAATGGAGAGTCCAGAGCAGAGAAAGACATAATCAAACTAATTTACTTTCAAGGCTTCCCCTGGTTGTCAAACGAAAGCAGACGGAAGGGGAACAAAAGCAGGAGTCCAGATAGGATCCTACATCACAAGCAGAAGTGACAGTGGCTTAGACCAGACTGGACATGAGGACAGGTGGTTGCATCCTGGAAATATTACCAAGGTAGTGTTGACAGAGTTTGGTGGAGTATAAATGAAAGCAGGAGTCAAGAAGGAAAGGTCTGGACTCTGAGCAACAGGAAGAATGGATTTTTCCCTTAAGAGCTGGAGAAGACTTCCAGAGGGGCAGGTGTGAGGAGCACATGCTCAGCTCATTTATACGCACCAAGTGGAGTTGCCAAATCGCCATTTAGGTTTGTGTGTATGGAGTTCAGGAGAGTGGTTACCATGTAAAAGAGATTTATGTTCTCAAAATTTCTCCTCGTTCTTACCACTAAAAGCCATTGTTTTCAAATGACCTTTATTTTAAAGACATGAGAGAATTGGCAGTGTCTTCAATGATGGTCTTTTAAAAAGTACAGAAATCTTTAAATGGCCATTGTAATCTTTATTGTATTTTTCCCATCACCATTTAGTTCCCTTATACTGCCCCCCCAACAATCACCATACTGTTATCCACGTCCATGAGTCCTTTATCCTTTTTGTTCAGTTCCTCCACCCCTTAACCCCACCCCCACCCCAAGCTGTCATCCTGCTTTCCCTCTGTGAATCTGTCCCCACTTTCCTTGTTAGTTCAGTTTGTCCATTAGATTCCACATATGACTAAAATTATATTATCAAGGTGATGTTGACTGACTTATTTCACTTAGCATAATGTTCTCCAGGTTCATCCCTACTATCGCAAAGGGTAAAATTTTCTTCTTTTTATGGCTGAGTAGTATTCCATTGTGTAAATGTCCCATAGTTGTTTTATCTACTCATCTTCTGATGGACACTTGGGTTACTTCCATATCTTGATGGCTGCAAATAACGCTGTAATGAACATAGGGTGCTTATGTTCTTTAAAAATTAGTGTTTTGGGTTCCTTAGGATATATTCCCAGAGGTGGAATTGCTGGATCAAGGCAGATCCATTTTTAATTTTCTGAGGTATCTCCATACTGCTTTCACAGTGGCTGCACTAATCTGTATTCCCTCCAACAGTGCACTAGGGTTCCCCTTTTTCCATGCACTCACCAGCACTTGTTTTTTTGTTGATTTATTAATGGTAGCCATTCTGACAGGTGTGAGATGGTATCTCCTTGTAGTTTCAATTTGCATTTCTCTGGTGATTAGTGACATTGAGCATTCCTCGGTGTGCAGCCATTTGGTTTTAATAGAGACAATTCCATAAAACTCATCATATACTGATAATCACAGGCAGCAAAATTCGTGCTGTCAATACATGTAATGCATGTATTACATGCTAAAGTAATAGCTTAGATTTTGTGGTCTGCCTTGAAAAGTAACTGGAGTTTAGACATTCCAGAAGAACGAGTATATGGTACCATCCCTGGATATGCACGTCTCACATCTTTCTAGGAATCGCAAAGATACTTCCTCTCATGCTTCTGAGAGTGTATGATGAGACCTCATGCTGAGCACATTTTAAGTTTCATGTTTTACCTCTAAGATTTATGTGGAATTTAAAAAATAAATTTAAAAGATTAAATGTTTTAAAATTTTCTTTAAGTTACCTGACATTCCCCCAAATCATTACATAAAACTGACTTTTATAATTGTAGACTACTTTACAGTCATCATAACCATCATCAGGATTATCATAGCTATTTTTATTAAGCTCTAGTGTGTGTTAAGCTTTCTCTATGACATTTATAATACTACATATCAAGTCCTGTGTGTTATTTTATATGTATTACATTATTTAATAGAGAAGGAAAACTCTGACTCCAAAAAACCTCCACTGCCTTGCGGCATACCTCTTCAGGGGAAAGGCTAAGGGAGTAAACCCCGACAGAAAATCCGGAGCCGGAGTCCCTAAGGCGGTTTGACGTTGTAGTCAACACCGGCAACTCCTGCGGCGCACCTGAAGCCAAGCTGTATTGACTCCGTCTTTCCCTTGGACCCTTCAGCTGCGAAGAGAGGGGGGGTCTGCTGCATGGGCAACAGCAGACCCTCCATATCACCCTGCCCAGGCTCTGTAGCTTCAGCTTCACTGGAGAGGACACTCCAGCGTCATCGCAAGATGTCGATTCAACACGGGAGGAGACAGATACCGTGTCACTCCCGAGTTGGACTGCACAGCCATTCTCGGCGGTGCAGATAGACTCTTAAGAAGCTACACCATCGTCTCTCGAGACGGACGGCTGCCGACGACAACATTATTTAATTCTAATATTAACCCTATATTATTCACAAATATTTCTAAAACTATAATCAGATGTCTTGTGGAAAACATTTGTAAACAGAAATTTCTTCTTACTGTAAAACCAAAAAACAGTGAAGAATAGAATAGCATATATAAATATATAGAATGGGAGGCAATGGAGAAAGTTGCACTCCTGGCTACTTGTCATGTAACTGGGAGATGCCTATCTGAATAATCCTATACCAAATACCCTATACCAAATATAATGTCACATACCAGTAAAATGCCATTGATTCCAATGAACTGACAATAGTTCATATGAGTTGCAATTTAATAAAAATTTAAAGGAAATGTAATCTAAAACTATTCACTTTTAGTAAATAGTAAAGTTTACTGTACAAAATACTGAAGGGAAAAGAAGAATCAATGTAATTTCTAAAAACACAAAAATATCTAATCAAGTATTTATAAGATATATATGGATGTCGAAAAATAAAATAAATAGAAAAATATACTTCTACAATCTTTCTTCCAAATCCTACATCCATTTAAGCTGGCAGGGCATATCAGTGGTTTATTTGGATATTGTCCACAGTTGTAAATGAGCATCTTCATTTCTATATTTTGGCAGTGGACCATGTAAATGATTATACTGCTATATATTTAATGTAGTAGATATAAAACATGGCACAAAGTAAAAGTACCAATTTTAGAAAACCATAAAATGCATCAAATAACTTCTCTAAAGTCATCAACATAAGTAGCCTGTAAATGATGAGGTTGCTGAATACAGCATCTCCATTAATATGATCACTTAAGTAACCTTCCACTGTCTTCTCATACATTCAACCCAATCCTGTAGATAATGACTGCACAAAGGGGTGAAGAGTCACATGAAGCATGCCTTCTGGGGGCAGCAGAGAGTCAGATGTGGATTGCATATGAGATCTATCACTCCCCCTCTAAATCCAGAAGGCGTCCTGCAGAAACTAAGACACTCATGCTTCCTTGATATCTTACATGCGTCATGAAAGTCAACTATAATTTTCTTGTGGACAATATAGAAGTGCCATCTTTTCATTGTCATTTTAAACTGAAAAGGAAAGTAAGGCTAACATACATAATTAGTAAAATTGCTAAGTAGAAATTTTATTTCTCCAAATTCTGCATCTTCTTTGATGACAAGTTTCTCTGTTTTTCTTCTGTCAATTCTTTCCTCAGACTGTCTCAGTCCACATTAAAGTCCAATTTATTTGTTCAGTGAAGTTAAACTTAAGGTGAACATCCCATACTTGTATTATTCCCTTTGATTTCTCACTCTCATCAAAATGTACCTACTTTATGTTCTCTTAGCCAACGGCCAAACCTTGAACTTCCAAGATCACAGCTGGCCAAATGATAATACAGTCAGTGCCAATATGCCCATGGTTAGAAGCAGAAACTTTGAGTTGCAAGGGAACTTTCAGAACTAATTAATTCATTCCTTCACTTAAAATGGAATCCTCTACATAATTTCACTATCATCATCGTAGATTCAGTACAACTCTATTTCCAGAGATCAAATTTTACTTCACTGTGGGGCAATGTATTCAATTTTAATGTTCCTTTACTGGTCTCATTTCTGGACAGAATCACTTGTGTTTTCACACGCAGATACAGGATCCACCTTTCATCCATCTCTGTGCCCCAGGATGCTGATCTTTGTGAATCCCATTAGGAGACTCCCTAACTCCCAAGCTTCTGGTTCGGTTATAAATAGGAGGCATCAGCAGAGGATCATAAAGAAAGAGAAGAGTGAAGATACATATTTCTGCAGCCCCCTCCTTGCAGGTGAATATCATTCTGGTGGCATCTCTCCAGGCAAGCAGAACATTCCATACAGCTCCCTCCTGGTCCCTTCAGGCCTAAGCATGGTGACAAATCCCTACAATTATTATCCCCGGAGTACTGTACCAATCCTTGTTTGTTATTTTTGATAACAGCTCTATTGAGATATAATTCACGACCATTCAATCATCCATTTAAAGTGTAAAATTAATTGGTCTTCAGTATATTCATAAAGCTGTACAATCATCATTATAATCAGTTTTGGAATATTTCCATCACTATAAAAAGAAACCCCATTCCATTAGCAACCCCTCAGCACTAGGCAGCCACTAACCTTCTTTTCATCTTTATAGAGCCACCTGAACATTTCATACAAATGGAATCATATAATATGTGCTCTCTTGTGACTGGTTTTTGTCACTTTGAACAATTTTTCAAAGCTCATCCATGTTATTAGCATGGTATTGCATATCAATACTCCATTTCTTTTTTTTAGATAATTTATTTGTTTATTTATTTATTTAGTTTTAGAGAGAGGGGAAAGGAGAAAGAGAGGGAGAGAAACATCACTGTGTGGTTGCCTCTCACTCGTGCCCCCAACTGGGGACCTAATGTGCAACCTAGTCATGTGCCCTGACTGGGACTCAAACCAGCAACACTTGGCTCACAGGCTGACACTCAATCCACTGAGCCACAGCAGCCAGGTACTCCATTTCTTTTTATTGCCAAATTATATTTCATTGTATGGATATACCATGATTTATTTATTCACTCATCATATGATGGATATTTGGGTTGTTTCCACTATTTGGCTATTATGGATAATTCTGCTATGAAAACTGTGCACAAGTTTTTGTGTGGACCTATGGTTTCATTTCTCTTGAATAAAGCTAGAAATGGAGGTGCTAGTTATATGGTAACTCGTGGTTTAACATTGTGAGACACTGCCAGATATTTTTCCAAACAGCTGCCCATTTTACATTCCCGTTAGTAGTATACAAGGGCTTTAATTTTTCCATATCCTCACCAACACTTGTTATTATCAGTCTTTTTTATTGCAGCCATCCTAGGGAGTGTAAAGTGATATCTTATTGTGGTCTTGGTATTTTTAACCCTGTTAATATACTTAAAATTACTCCCTACAGTGAACTCTCCTGGTTTCATTTCATTTAGGTCCATCAACTGTTTCTGGTCAGACCCTGACTGATGCAAAGACCAATTCTTTTTCATATTTTTGAAGATTATTTTGAAACTCTCCCAACATTTCTCTTTTCAGGCTAAACAATTCCTTTTTTAATGCACTGTTCATTTCTAGATTATTTACTCGTCTAACTCACTAGCCTTTGACACCACCACATTTGCTCCATAAGATGCACGTTTTCCTCCCAAAGATGTGGGGAGAAATGCCTATGCATCTTATGGAGCAAATATTGCATCACAGACCCTGATGTGTATTACCTGACCTGGGATTCCCAGAAAACTAGAAGAGTACTTGAACCTTAAAGTCTCTCCTTATTTGTCAATAACAGTGATGATGGTTCTTAATACCACTGTTGACTGCTGTTCACTTTACATGGTTGAAATATTATTCTGTTATATTTTATTAAATATTTCAGTACATCATTTGGTTCAGGATATTTCTTTTCTTGTTTCCCTCCTCTAAATCTAAGTGTGTCTTATGGTCAGGTGTATCTTATAGTGCAAAAAATATGGTAAATTGTCAATGTTCTTCAAGTTATTTTACCCATAAGTGACATATGTAAACAGAAAAATGTATATTTCACTAGGCAATTATGTCATTGGTTATGGACACTATAATTCTTCTACTAATGCCATTAAAGGTAACCACCTCTTGTTTCAGCGGCTGTGTCCTACTGTTGGCTTACATTAAACATAAAATCAACTATACTATCTTGACAATGGACTATCAATTCAGATATCCCCTACCTGTAATCAAATGAGAGAATTACTTTAACAATATTAAACTGCGTCTCATTAAGTTTTGGGCAACATTGAGTCTATTACTGACTTCCTGAGCACAGATGAGATAAAATGGGTTAAAATCCCAAGTATAGCCTTGCCAGAAAAGGTCAGTGTTAGTTTCCTTCCTTTCTTTCTTCTTTCATCAAAACTCTTAATAAAAACAATAAAAGGAAAAAATCAGCGAATAGAATGGATGTCACCTGACTACAGACCTCTTTTCAGGTTGACTATCATGTACTAATCTATGCCCTTTAGACACAGTTCTTCAGCTATTAGTCTTTATTACCATACTGTCAAACACATCAATTTCCTTCTTAATTGCTCAGAACTTTATGATATGAAATTATATTTTATACACAATATCTGATAACAGGGTAACCATATTAAAAATAAGTTCATTTTCCATGATTTGACCTCAGAGAACTCATACTGGCTTCTGGAGAGCATTGTTATCCTTCTAAGTGTTCAGAAATGATTTATATAATAGTAGAACCTGGGATTTTACTAGAACACTTAACACACAGCATTTTTAGAATATAAGCTTTTTTCCCATTTAAATTCAGGGTAACATTTACTAAGGTCTCCTGACATTTCATTTCTTCTACAAGCTATTTCAATTTTAATAACAATGAGTCTTCAAAAACAATGTCAGTTAGTAACCACCTTACTCCACCCTATATCCTTCCCCAATATGTCAGGTTAATTATGGGCACTTTGACAATTCAGTAGCTAAAATAAAACATCTAAATATCACCCTTGATTATTCTCCTTTCCATACCTGTTATCATCCAAACCATCAGCTAGAGCTCTTCATAATACATAAAATTTTGACAGCTTCTTGCCATTTCACTGTTATCACTCTAGAACAAGCCAGAATCACTGTGCACTGAATTACTGTCACGGTCTCCCCACTGATATCCCTGCTTCCACTTTTGAACCTACAGTCTACTCTCCACACAGTAGCGAGGGAAAGCTTTTTAAAATGTTCATCTGGTCAAGTCACTCCTCCAGTAACAACCAGCTACCCTGGTTGCATACTTAGATAAAATCCAGTGAGCTGACCCTGCCTTCCTCTCCAATTTCATCTTTCTAATGCTCCCTCCCACCCTTACCCCCGCCACCTGCTTTAACCTCACTGGGTGTCTTTGCGTTTCTGGAACTTAACACACTCAGTGTCTCTTCTGAGTCTTTGCCTTGACCGTTTCCTCTCCCTAAAGTATCCCCGTAGATTTCCACAGGACTTGTCATCACTCATGTCTCAGGCATCATCTCCTCAGGGAATTTCCCTTGGCTGCTTTATCTAAAACAGCACTTCCAACTCTACCCCTTACTCTACTTGATTTCCTTCATTTGACTTATCACTATCCTAAAGTATGGAGTATTTATTTTCTTATTTCTATCTTCACCCCTAAAATCTATGCATTTTCAGAGCAGGGGCTTTTTCTGTCTTATTCAACAATATATTTCCAGCATCTATAATAATAAATAACACAAGTTGGATGCTCAAAAATTTTTTTTTAATGAAATGAATGTGAACCTCAAAGAACAGGTCTAATAATATAAATTCTGACCTTGGTAGATACCAGGAGAAACACATAGGACTAAGAACAACTGTGGTCAGTCTTCCCACCACACTGTGCGTTAGGCTCCCTGCGTTACAGCACGGTATTCAGTCACTACGTACATCAATCAGCAGACCAACAGGTCCAGTCCAAATCCTCTGATATCAAAAGAGCGGTATACGAGAGCCTCCAGTCTCAAGCTGAGGTGAGAGGTACTTTTTCCTATTTCAACCCCCCACTCTCCCAATTATAATAAATGAATGAAGTACATTGAAGCTACGGGAAAATAATGTAAATTTGGAATCTGGCAAAAAGCAAACCCAGTGCCTGGGGCAGCCTGGAGCTGATGGATGATGACAGCTAGCAGACAAATCCTGTTCCCCCTTCTAAAATCTGTCTACTAACACATTAGCAAGCTCATCAATATCGGCAAGGCATTCACCTTCTGCAGCAACAGCTGCTGCAAAATCACGATGCTGACTTTTTGGGTTGTGGTCTTGCGGATGGCATGCAATTACAGGCCAGTCAGGGTGGGAGATGATGAAATGACAGCCCGAGATTACAAGGAAGGGTTTGCAGGGACCATATTATAGGGAAGGGTTCTGCGAGGACTTGCGGAATAAACAGTATAAGGGTCACTTGTTCCGAATCTACCATTCACCCTCTCCTCCCCCCAATAACTAGATGTCTGAATGATGAGATGTGAAAAGTTAATTCTTGTATGTATAATTAACTATGTAAAACTTAAAACATTAACTTATTAGGCAGAAACTTGTGAAATATATAAGCTTACATTGGGATTATGCTTAAAAATATGGCCCTTTTCATGAAAACTAGTACTCGCTGTGGAAATATTTAAAAATGGCAAAACTCTTCTATTCATTAAAAATATCATATAATGGTATCTTCTATTTTAGCATGAAAGAAATTTTGTTGGATAGCAATGGGGGAAAATTGGGACAGCTGTAATAGATCCACAGTAAAAATAATAATAATATATATAAATAAATAAAATATTTTTCTTAAAAAAAAAAAGAAATTGTGTGCTTTAAGAAAGACAGAAAAGCCACATACAACATATACAACACAACAAATACATCTTTCCCTACAAGTTTAAAATTAAAAGAGTTAAGGAGGAAAGAAGGGGTTTTATGATTAATTTTACAGAATAGTCTATATGCACCTACAGAAAGATAAGTATGGCAAAATATTCTTAAAACATCCTATGTTGGAAAAGTGGCCTTTAACTTAACTAAGAGTGGCTGAGTTAATGATACACAATAGTATTTCAGAACTGAGGACCTACCCCTATCAATTAATTAGAGAGAAGGCGACTGAAAGAAAATGGAAGAGACTGTAGACTACCTGAGTCTACACCAGGCACTTTCTCATGAGAGCCATGAATTTCTTCAAAGTGGATTGTATTAAAAGAAATCCTGCATCTCTCTGGCTAATCACAACCCTTCGTGCTAAGAGGCAACAAAGCAGTAGAGGCATCCCAAGAGAAGGTAACCCTTGGCTCACCTGACAAATGAAAGGAGAAGGTAACCGAGAACCTTATCATAGCTGAGTGAAGCCAAGAGACACGACAGAAGTGTCAGGCACAGATCAGCCTCCCATGTACATTCAACAAATTCTGCTATTTCAATATCTGTGCAGAGGCTGCCTCTCAACACCAATATGCAGGGTCCCCATCCTACTGGCTTTGCAATTCCAGGTCGACACTTGTTGACTGTCCAGACCACGCTGAAAATCTGGATGCTATTGGGGGTAGATGTCAAGGTCCTTGTCATTTGAAGAGGTCTCACAGAGCATGTGTGGTTATTAATCCCACCTCTCCCCTGCTCTCAAGCATTTGGTACCTGTCTTATTAAGGCACTCGCCAAGTTGTACAATTAATATTTGTTCAGTTGTCTGTATCCTCATTAGATTATGAGAAAACATGTAATTCTTTGGGAGGCACCTCTAGAATAGTCCCTGAAAGAGCTGATCGATGCTTCCTAAGTAATAGGGTATTCTTTTGTTCACATTTTTCTTAAGTTAAAAACGAAGATAACAACAGTAGGAAGACATTCATTCATTCAAACAACAAAATTAGTATTTTAATTTTTACACAATCATAATATTCTTATTGGCTTTCTACAGAAATCTAAATTTTTTTTCAGATTATGATAAACCTTTTCACGAGCTGTGGGCTTTCAGAGGTCAGAGAAAATTCTCCTCCCCAACATAATGCTGATGATCTCATAGATTCTCAGTAAAAGCCTGTTGATTAATGAGTGTACTATTAAGGCCAGCTAGATATTGACGATTCTCTCATTTCCCCCCCTGCCACTCATTTTGCTTTTCTTAAAAGAAGAAACTAATTTTAAAAGATCAGTCCCTTTCTCTTTCAGTGAACAAGAGCTTTATCTAAGACATACCAACACAGGGGGTAGAGGGGACTGCAGGGGCATTCACTCAGGCACAGAGCCTGGAAGATGAGAACACATAATACAGAACTAAATTTTAAAAAGAGCTACCATCTTGTCAGCAGCTTCAGGTCCTCAGGGCCTAGAAGCCACAAATCAGTGCCTGTATCGACTCTCTAAAGCTCAATCAAGGGAAATTTTAAGAGAAGAGCCATTTTAGAAATGAGAGAATTAATGGTGACTTGAAAGAAGTAGAAATAATTGGGGGAAAAAAAAAAAACTTTTCCTACTGTTCTCTGATGTGCTGTGTGACTTTAGATGTGTATGTGTGAGCAAGTTCTCTGTGCCTTCCTTTCCTTATACATGAAGCTAGTGGAAAAAATCCCACTAAACCCCATTAATTGTCAACAATTCTAATAGGATCAAGTTAAATATTTCTACATTTTGTGACCCTTAAAGTCTCCATATGGTGACTGGCACAGTGAAAATAATACTATAGCATCCTCCCTGTGGAAATAAGTCATCAATCATGCATACTTAGGATTGCTATCTACCGCATTACCTATTCCGGGGTGCTGAAAATAAGTAACTTTAGTTATTTTGTGGACTCTGACAGGCTGGTGCCTTGACACACTTCTGCTTCTAATCTTCCAGAACTATCAAGCCATAAACCACTTTCAAACAGGGATTTCCTGGGCACCACAAGCGCTGACATCACAGCCTGCAGTTCAAGTGTCATGTCTTCTCTCCCACTCCCCTGACATCTCTGTCTGGCCTGCCCTCACTGAACAAAATGCCCTCTTTATCTCAGAGAAGCACAGACTGCCATGAGAAGGAGTCTGGAGAGGGAGGTTATTGGTTGCAATCATTTGAAAGATTCTAATAATTGCAGCTAGGGATCCATCCTCTCATGTCACGTAAGTTAGAAAATGGGTCAGACATAATGCATTTGGTTAAGTGTCTAAACCAAAAAGGTGCTGTTTTATTTTAAATGGCATAGTCTTTACAAAGGCTAAGGTTACTGGTGCAATGCTCTTTCATTTTAAAATGTATCAGGAACATGCCCTCTGAGGGTCAGGCTTTCATTTGCTGATGTTAATTCTCAGCTGCCTGCTCCTTGTCCTTCATTGTACCCTGTGCCTTAGCTGGGCACGCTCCTGATTCCTGGCTATATCCAGACGGCCCATGTAAATAGTGTTTATGTTAAGGAAATCATGTTCAGTGTGACTGGAGCACACAGAAACTGATGTTGTTGTCACTTTAGATTAAGCCCTTATTTTAGTAAAGGAGGCAATTGGAGCAGGCAGCTGAGTGGCCGAATGAAATATTCAGCTCATTTCATTTAGAGCTGCCCTGTTTCCATTGTTCATGCGGGCAAGGCTGGTTAACCCTGCTGGTGCCGGCACGGCAGCTGCCCCGACTGGGTCACGCATCCACACTCAGGCTTCCTCCAGCTAACACTTTTTAAGCCATCTATCACCATGCCTTGAAGCAATCAGGTGAATGATGTAGGAACAGTCATCCCTGGATGCATCTTGGTGAACTCCTGCCCATTTGTGTACCCAAATGGGTGCTTTAAGAGGGGGTTGTCTGTACCTGTGCAGAATATGTCTAAATCTCCAGGTACAAGTGGAAGTTAGGTGAGCACACAGATGCTTGGGACAGAGTGTTTTTGTTAAAATGTGTTTATCAAGGGAAGATGTTGGCTTAATTGCTTGAAAAATTGTAAGAATGGCCCTGTGACAACGAGTTATTTAAGACACAGGTACACACCATCAAATACTAATGACACCAGTTTTTGTCTAAAACTTACCACGAAAAAGGACTTATGTATAGAGAATCCTAATAAAACATTGCTACTACTTCCCTAGGAGTTCCACCAACTGAGTCCTGGACATGTTTCGGAATCTGAGGCACCTGTTTAGAAACTGTCCTATCATTATAACATTAAAATCTGTTTTGACCAGAAGGTTTTCTGACTGATGAGGCTTTCTCTTCTCCTCCCTTCCTCCTCCCCTTCCCTGTCTTCTTCTTTCTTCCTTCCTTCCTTCCTTTCCCTACCCCTCCCCACCGTCATTGACAAGTTAAACCAGAACAGGTAGTTTAGGTAAATGATAAAGTACATACTATTTCCATAGATCAAATCCCTGGTTAAATGAAGGACTTTTAATAGTTTTTCACACATAAGAAAGTACTTTGTAGAATAAATGATTTCATCACCTCAAGACCTTGAGAAAGTAGAAATTCTTCTTAGCTACAGCTTATAGATATTATTAATGCCCATGTAAAGCACCAGTCATCACTGAAAAAAGTAACTAATTGTTATTACGGAAATGCATTCAATTCCAAACACATAATGAGTCACAATTATATATCAGGCTCTATGCTAGGCTAAAAGTGACCCTTGCCTTGAAGGTATCCAAATGTTTAATAAGTATTAATTCTATGCATCCAGGTTTTGTGAAAGGCTAAAGCTTCTGTAATGTTAGGATAAGAATACAAATTAAAAATCTGTATTTAATGTAAAAGTAAATATTTGCTTACAGTGAAAAATTCCAATAAATTACTACTTTAAAATTCTGAGACATATCACAAACATCACAAAATCTGGGGTAAAGCCCATTATTCATATTAATTAATGCTCTGACCACACCTCTCTAATGCTTTTTCTCCTGCAGTTGTTGGTTGCATATGCTTTGATTGCCTTTTTTTGTAAATATCATTTTCTATTAAAAAAATAGAAAGACAATCCATTTTTTTATCTAGTATGTTTAATTAATCAAAATTTATGTTTAACTATACGTAACTGAGATTCATAATATATGCAATAGCACACACACAGTGGTACTTGCTGCTTGTATTATTGCTACAAGTTTGTGCCCTCAAAACACAGGTATCTAAGAAACTCTATTTATGTAATATCCATGAAAAAAGAAAAATATATATGATGTGTTAATAGTAGTATTAACTGCATTAGTCATTAAATCTGACAGGAGAGAACTTCTATTGTGATTGGGCATTGATACAAACTATATCCTCTGTTTATAATCTTACACATCTAATAACAAGAATGGCTTTCAACAGAGTAGATTCTGGCTCTGTATGTTTCAAATCTAGTGTCTCTTCTCTACCTTCATGTGTGAGGTATCAATGCCGCAGGATGTGTCCATAGGACATTATGGCCTCTGGTTCCTCACCTGTGTATCACAGTGAGTTGGCAAAGTGCAGCATTATCAACAGCTTTACTATGCATAGAAATGTTTGCAAACAATATAACTATATCCCACTTAATTTAAAATCACTATATCCCCATTTGGACTCCCCCTTTGGTAAAATACCCTCAAATACTCCCCCCCCCAAAATCCATGACCTCTCCGAAGCCAATGCAAAACAGAAAAGAAATGAAGGAAGTTTGAAGCAGAGGCAATGGTCATAAATAATTGCAATTAAAATAGCTTACTTTGCAAATTTTACAAAGTGTGTGATCAATTGTATACACTTCCTACAGCTTCTCCACAAACCTGGGAAAGAGAGAAGGACCCTAAGGCTTACTTTTGCCTCTGGTGAAATGATTTACTCCTTTTCTAGTTGAACAAAAATTTTGTTTTAATAACAAATATCAGATATTTGTCAATAACTGCTTATAAGTTTCTATTAAAATAATTTATTTTAAGACATGCTGATTCTAACTGGTATTTAATAGTTGGAGAAGTCAGTGAAAAATAAAAAAGAAAGGTATTGGAGCAAATTTTGGACTTAAAATTATAAAGCAGTAGGGGGGAGGGGGGAGGGAGAGAAGGGGGATAAGTAAGGGAAGGGTCAGGTCAAGGAACGTATATGAATGACTCATGGACATGGACAACGGGGAGGGATATGATTGTGGGAGAAGGGATGGGCTGGGAGGGGGGAGCAATGGGGGAAAAATGGGACAACTGTAATTGAAAAACAAAAAATAAAATTAAAAAAAAATTATAAAGCTGTTAGTACTAAATTTCTAAACAACAACAACAACAAAGACCTTCAGTATCTAAAGGATAAAGAAAAGGTGAAAGTAAACTTTTTTTTTAATCACCACATATATTAGCAGCTGCAAAAACAAGATAATGGTTGAGGAAAGCAGTTAAGAGTTAGCCAATGGCAGGACAACTATGAAAATATGCATTTGGAACCTTGATTTCCAAAGAGCTTATGGAAATAAATGAGAGAAGAAAGTAATTCCAAAATTATTTTTGATGAAATTTTCTCCTGTGCTGACTATCAGACACAAATTGCAATCTAATAACACATTATTTCTAAAAATTACACATGGCTATGTTGGTTGTATAAATAGGTATAACATATTTATTCATTAAACAAAATATTCTACATAGCATTAATGTAAGAAATTCGTTTTACATTTTTAAAAATAAGGTTTTTATATTTTTATTTGAATTCTATTTGATTATGCATTAGAAAGATACCAATTCTTTGTACCATAATGATGAAAATCATCAGTTCTTAAGCAGGCATGACTCAAAAAGGTGCTGGGACTTTTGTTTACACCCTTGCTTTGTGTAAATAAATGTTTACAATTTTATATTAAAGATGGAAAAAGCATTAAAATAAAAGGAAACCCAGTCCATAATTCAGCATATTCACAAAAGTAGCTGAACTTATCCAAATTTTAGAAGACTTCCCAAACCATTCAGTAAGAGCTTAAAGGAAAATTCCAGTTGACATTTTGAGATATACAGCCCAATCTCTGAAGTGGGTGAAGTGACTTGTTTATTAGCTTTTTAACTTTTCATATCTTTCCATTTTCTTTATTTTCTTTGTTCCTCTTTCTTTTCTTTCAGGAAACCATAGGAACTGGGTGGCCTTTCCACCAAAACCATTAGTAAATGAAATGTGAATTATAAAATATATTTTATAAGTTGGAGAGAGAGGGTTGAGGAAGAATTAAGACATTTTGGAATGTTGCTGAGCAACAGAAAAGCTATAACCAAAGCACAACCTCCCAAAGTTTGAAGAAACAGATGTTAATGAGCAGAACCAATTATGGCCAACTCGAAGTCAACAACAGGGAACATTCAAAGTCATTCCAATACATACTCCAACAGACCAAATTTGGATCTGCCGAGTCTAGTTTCCTGTTTCACTTCTCTGATCTGTTAACCTAAATAGACAAAATGCTTCATTGTAATAGTGTTGCCACCCCATATATATCCCAAAATACCATTGCCAGTGGAGAATTAAGCCATCCATGCCTCCACACATATAACACAAATACACGTGCGCAAGTGCATTTCGGTGTTTTGCAAGTTGTAGATTGTCTTGGGTTGAAATAAAGTACACAAGAGAACTGAAACTTATTATCAAATAAAACATTTAACAAAGCCTAATGAAGAAAATGACTTTTAAATGTTATTGTTTAAAACAGGGGTTGGCACAGCTTGTGAAATAAGAATGGCTTAATGAATTAACATTCACAATCAATTTGATGATACAGAACATTAACTTTGAAATACAATTAAGTGAAATGCCTCCTCGCAAAAAGAATTCAATTTTTCTCATTATTAGACTTCTTCTGACAAATTTACTCAGTTACTATTATTACACTTTGAACTATGTCAATAAAAATTTTGTGGAAAAAACTTTCCCTCTTAAAGTATTTACACACTAGCCTCAATTTCATATCATAGCCTACAAAGCCTAAAATGTTTATATCTAGTCCTTATCAGAAAAAAAAATTGCTGATACTGGGTCTAAAACTATCTAATCTAAAAATCTGTATTAGCCCCACCTATTTCTAGCTTTTATAATATATGTATGTATGCATCCATTTGGAGTATGTATCATAACTACTTACATAAAAGATTTATAATGACCTTCTGATGTTTCCTATATCACTACCAGGAAAAGACCACAATAACCACCCTTTAAAAATAGACTCCTATGGGAGTTCACAATAATGGATGGTATTTATCTCACATCAGGGTAATAAAATGAAAAGGAGGTGCTGATTTTGCCCAATAATTTAGTTCTGAAAATTATAATGCCCAATGCTAGTAAGAGTAGACAAGAAAACTCATTTATACATTAATTGTAGCAGTGTTTAATGGTACACTCTATCTGAAAAGCAATTTGGTTATCGATAGCAAAATCCATTAAAATACTTATACACTGTGATACAGTAAATCCACTTCAAAAATATGAAACATATACACAAATATGTTTAATAAGCTGTCATTTACAATAGTGACTTACCCCTATCATTTTTTATTCTGTCAACAGCCAAGCTATAGGAGCAAGAAATCTTGGAACTATTCTTTCCCTCACAAGAGATAGCTAGTAATTCCTCCCCCTGAGTCTTCCATGTCTTTTTTTTTTTTTTTTTTTTTTTTTAATCCCCGCAGCTACTAGCTTGGTTTAAGAACCTGCCATTTCTCTTCTGGACTGTGGCAATATCATCTTGGGGATGGATCTGCAAGGTGAGGCCTAAACTTATGCAATTTGGGGTCCCTTTTAAAGAAAAAGGTAAAATTGCAAATACGAAATCTGTCATCAATGCCAACATTAAGAGAAGCATAACAAGGAGGTAGTAGTATAGAAAGCAAAAGTACAGATGATTGCAGTTAAAGACTTATACTTTTTGCAAATTTTATAAAAACCAATGACCATGAGAATACATTATAGAGTCTGTATCAAAATGCTGGCAGAGGCCCAGGCAAGCCAATTATCATTTATTTAACCTTTATCACAGCTTCTTGGTGTGTGTGTATAGACACACACACACACACACAAAATTGATAGATATAGATACATATTTATCTATGTCATATATATAGATCTATCTATATCTTTCTGTCTATATAGGTATCTATTGATATCTCTATCTATATCTGGCTCTTTACCAAAAAACCCTTCATTCTTAATGTCTGTAATTTCTCAGCCATCCAGCCAATCTTATTGCTAAAGATCAATTTTTCTAAAATAAAATTCTAAACACATTTCTTTCCTACTTGAAAATTTTCTTGTCAACAGGATAAATGGCAGTAATCCTTCTATTATATCACCTCTACCTACTATTCCAACCTCATTTTCTGTCATTACAGATATGCCGCATTATTTACACCTGTATGATGTTACTTCAGTCCTCCCATACTTAAGCAGATGTTCTTTTCTCAAACTAAAATACACTTTCTCCTCTTATCTGGCTAACAGATTTCTTCACCTGTTTCTGTCCCAACTTACCTAATAAAGCCTTCCCAGACCTAACAAGGGTCAATAGCGAGCTCTTTGGCCCACAATCCTCCAGTGTTGCACTTATCACCTATTATAAGGGCTCATTCACTGTCTATTTCCCCTGATAATTTAAAAGCCCCTTCAGTGAAGAAACCTTGTCCTAGTGCTCCTTATTTCCCAAATGTCTGCATTAAGTGAGCACTCACTCAATCTCAACTGAACAAATGAATTAAAAAGGAGGAGGAGAACATATACTAAAAGTTACTTTTATTGCTTTTACTTATTGGTATTGTTAGCAATTTTTCACCCTTATGTAAAACTATTTTTGTTGTGTGGCTATATTTGTTTTATAATGGAAGATCTAACTTACAATAAAATATTTCTTTGAGGCTTCTTTGATTTTCATTAGATCTGCTATCTAATTCACAAAACTGCACCCCTGTGCTGGGCTTATTTACATTGCCAACAGTCTACTTTACTTGATATCATGTTTCGATCCCTGTACACAATTAGGTAAATAAATATCGTTAGTGCAGCTTCATTAAAGTGTATTTTTCTTAAATATTTCTCAGTACACATATTTCTTGGTAAGTGAGCATCTACTAGAATTTTGGCAAAAAAATTTTTATAATAGACTTATTTCTGTAGGTATATATTTCAGGCACTGACTGAAAAAAAATAATAATTTTTTTTTTTTGCCATCTGGAATAAAACAGATGAATACTACAAGGCTCAAATTATGTTCATATGCACAAATCCATTTTTCCGAATCACTCACAATTCCTATTTCCCACTAGGATGCAATAAAAATTATTTTAAAAAGGAAGATGTCCAAAATAATCTGATAATTCTCCTAAATACAGTCGTCATTGAAGCTCAACATATTTTATTCTTTTTTAGTAGAACTAACATTATCATTATCTAGTAATGCCTACAAGAATTTTATAGCAGAGAATTTCCCCTTTTTCTTTTTCATGATTTAAAAATGTTGTCTTAGCAGACATTGTTTAAATATGCCCTACTTGGAGCAGAGGCCCTGGCTGGTTTAGCTCAGTGGATTGAGCGTCGGCCTGCGAGCTAAGTGTCACTGGTTCGATCTTCCAGTCAGGGTACATCAGAGAAGGAAAACTCTGACTCCAAAAAACCTCCGCTGCCTTGCGGCATACCTCTTCAGGGGAAAGGCTAAGGGAGTAAACCCTGACAGAAAATCCGGAGCCGGAGTCCCTAAGGCGGTTTGACGTTGTAGTCAACACCGGCAACTCCTGCGGCGCACCTGAAGCCAAGCTGTATTGACTCCGTCTTTCCCTTGGACCCTTCAGCTGCGAAGAGAGGGGGGGTCTGCTGCATGGGCAACAGCAGACCCTCCATATCACCCTGCCCAGGCTCTGTAGCTTCAGCGTCATCGCAAGATGTCGATTCAACACGGGAGGAGACAGATACCGTGTCACTCCCGAGTTGGACCGCACAGCCATTCTCGGCGGTGCAGATAGACTCTTGGGAAGCTACACCATCGTCTCTCGAGACGGACGGCTGCCGACGACGACGACGACTTGGAGCAGACCACATACATGTGGCATATTTAGATATGAATACAAGGCAAGAGCTCCAAAAATGCAAACCACAGGTCATGGAAATAACACCACCAAACTCAAGCTGACACCATTTTAGTAGCTTCAGATATATCTGAATGTGGGCAGAATCTTTACCTGTAGCTCTAGGCTATGGTATGATGGCATATGATGGTATGAGACTGGACATCTCCCCAAACACATTCTTGTCTCCCCTTTGTGTCAGGTGTGTTATTCTGAGTTTATACAATGGTATGATCTATATTTAAGGAGGAGTTCCTTCCCTAGACTGATCCATGCCTCACCCAGCCTAATTTGGTTGTTTAAAGAAAACACAGCATCCCCCTCATTGCACAGACCTGCATTCAAGAGTCATCTGAGATGAAGTGAATAGAACAGAAAGAACATGGGCTCTAGAGTCACCAGTTATGGTTGCAGAATCCCTGCAAAGGCATTTCAAGGTCTGTGTGACATTGAAGTCAGTGAGCTTCATTCAACCCTAGTGTAATCGGTTGAATCGTGTCCCCCCAGAATTCATATTTAGAGTGTTAAAATCCAATATCTCAGAATGAACATTTGAACAATAAGGTCATTGTATATACAATTAGCTAAGCAGATGTCATTGGTGTGAGTCCTAATCCAATATGACTCCTGTCCTTATAAAGAAAAAGGAAATTTGGACATGAAGACAGACATTCATAGGATAAAGATGACGTAAAAACATGGAGAAAATGGCAACTACAAGCTAAGGAGAAGGGCTGGGACAGATTCGCACAGCCCTCAGAAAGAACCAGCCCTGTTGACACCTTGATTTCAGATGTCTATTCTCCAGAACTGCAAGACAATAACTTTCTGTTGTTTAAGACACCCTCTGTTTATGGTGCTTTGTTATGGCAGCTTTAGCAAATTAATACATCTGATTTCCTTCTATGTCAAATTCTTAACATAAAACAGTCAGGACCATTATAAAGATTAAAAATCACATGGTAGGTACTCAAAATATTATACCACATAGGGTATACTATTTCCAGTATTTTATCTCATTTCCTTGAATTGTACTTCTTTCTTCAGTCAGCCAAGGAGCAGGCCCATCACCACTCAAAAGCTTGGTGCCCCATAAACTCACCCAGAAGTTAGATGCAAACTCAGAATGTCACCACATGGTTAAAGGGACAATCCAAATATGGTAGAGAATCTAAATATAATTTAGATTTATCTACAGAAGAATAAAATTACTTTTCTTGCACACTCAGTGTCTAAACAAGACATACCTGCCACATGCGGGAAGGCTTGTCCAAAACTTCTAAGGATCCTCTTGAAATATGTCCTTATACTGTGGACTGATTAAAAAGCCTAGAAAAGAATTAAGAGCTAAGTCATTTAGAGGCAGGTTCATGGTATGTGGAGTCAAGGCCAACTATTTTAAAAATTTAATTATTTGGGGAAATACCAGTAGATGGTGATAAGCTATGCACTACAGAATATAGAGCATCTATAATTCTACAGACCCCTTAAATTCTACCTAGACAGGTAAGGAGCCGTCAGCAGAAAAAAAGAAAACAGAGTGAATGTTTTTTTTAAAGGTTTTTTTTTTTTTTATTATTATTATTGAATTTATTGAGGCAATATTAGTTAATAAAATGATAAAGTTTCAGGTGTCCAATTCTATAATATGTCAACTGTACACTGTATTGTGTGTTCACCACCCCAAGTCAAGTCTCCATCCATCACCATTTATCCCTCCTTTACCCTCTTTTACATCCCTCACCCCCCTTTCCTCTGGTAGTCACCATACTGTTGTCTGTCTATGAAGGCTTTTTTTTTTTTTTTTGCTTAATCCCTTTACCTTTTTCATCCAGCCCCCCAAACCCCCATCCCCTCTGACAGTTGACAGTCTGTTCTCAGTATCTATGAGTCTATTTTGTTAGTTTATTTTGTTCATTAGACTTCACATATAAGTGAAATCACATGGTACTTGTATTTCTCTGACGGGCTTATTTCACTTAATGTAATATTCTCCAGGTCCATCTGTGCTGTCGTCAAGGGTAAGATTTCTTTCTTTTTTTATGGCCAGTAGTTTTCCACTGTGTAAATGTACCACAGCTGTTTTATCCACTCATTGACTGATGGGCACTTAGGCTGCTTCCAAATCCTGGCTATTGTAAATAACACTGCAATGAACATAGGGATGCATGTATTCTTCTGCATTTGTGTTTTGGGTTTCTTTGATATATTCCCAGAAGTAGAATCACTGGGATATAAGGCAGTTTCATTTTTAATTTTTTGAGGTAAATCCAGGTTGCTTTTGAAATCAAATTATCCAAATACCAGAACACATAAAAATGAGGAGGCATAGTAAGAAATTTAAGGTTCCCATCCTAGGAACTTAAAATTTAAAAAATATTAAATCTGTTTCTAATGAGAGCAGAAAGATAAATCCAGGTAAGGGCACAGATTGTCAAGGGCTGTTACTTTAGACTGAGTGTTTAAGGTGACATTGAAGCAGAGACCAGGGTGATTAGGCAGAGCCAGAGGGAGGAGCTTTCCAGGGACAGGGAATGGCAAGTACAGTAGCACCCCCTTATCCAAGGCTTCACTACCTGTGGTATCAGTTACCTGTGGTCAACTGCAGTCCAAAAATATTTAATAAAAATTTTCAGAAATAAAAAACTCGTAAGTTTTAAATTGCATGCTGGTCTGAGTACCTCGCTTTATCTCATCATGCAGGCATTGTATCATCCCACATTATCATAAGAAGGGTAAGTACAGTACAACAAGATATTTTGAGAGCAAAATAGCATATTCACATAACTTTTGGTGCAGTATATTGTTAGAACTGTTCTGTTTTGTCATTAGTTTTTGTTGTTAATCTCTGTGCCCAATTTATAAATTAAACTTTACCATAAATATATACATACATACACACATATATATATGTGTGTATGTATGAGTGTGTATATATATACACACACACATACATACATATGAAAAAAACATAGCATATATAGGGCTTAGTACTATCCAGAGGTTCAGGCCCCTTCAGGGGGTCTTGGAATGCATCCCCATGGGTAGGGGCGCTGCTGCATCAAGGCTCTGTGCTGAGAGCTTGCTAAGCACGTCCATGAACAGTAAAAAGCCCCCCATGGCTGCATGCAGCATGATGGGTGGGAGAGAAAAGTAGCAAATGAATGAGGTTGGAAAGGGCCATGGGAAGGCTTCGGATTTTAATCTAAAATCTACTAGAGGGTTCTATTCTTTGTTAGGTAAGCATGTTTGTTTGAGATAATGGTAGATTCACATGAAGTTATGAGACATTAATATAGAAAGACTCTGTGTCTCTTTAGCCACTCTCCCCAAAATGTAACACCTCACAAAGCTAGAGTACCATATCAAAACCAAGACAATGACATTGATAGAGTCAAGACAGAGAACATTTCCATCACCGTAAGAATCCCTCACGTTGCCTTTTTATAGTCATGCCCAACTCCCTCTTATCCCACTCCCTCTTTATTGGGGGCTGGGTGAAAAAGGTGAAGGGATAAAGAAGTACAGATTGGTAGTTACAAAACAGTCACAGGAATATAAAGTACAACATAGGGAATATAGTCAATAATATTGTCATACCTATGCATGGTGCCAAGTGGGTACTGGGAATATTGAGCAAACACCCTGTAAAGTATGTAACTGTCTAACCACTACACTGTACACCTGAAACTAACACAAAATAATATTGAATGTAAACTGTTATTGAAAAATAAAATTTAAGAAAATCTGGAAACTGTTAATGTATTCACAATTTCTATAATTTTGTCATTTCAAGACTATATAAATGAAATCATATATACAATCTAAGTATCTGGATATTCATCCAGGTTAGTCTGTGCATCAATAGTTTATTCATTTTTGTTGCCGAGCACTGTTCTATGGTATGAATTGTTTCACCGTTCACTCATTGACGGACACGGTGACATTTCCAGGTTGGGGTTATTAGGAACAAAGTTATTATAACATTCATATACAGGTTTTTGTGTGAACCGAGGTTTCCCTTTCTCTGGGATAAATGCCCACCAGTGCAGTTGCTGGGGTGTATGGGAGTAGTATGTTAAGTTTTCTTTAAAAACCTGCCAAACTGCTTTGCAGAATGGCTGCACCTTTTTACATCCCCACCAGGAATACTTAAGTGAGCCAGTTTCTGCACATCCTTGGCAGAGTTTGGTGGTATCACTATGCTTTATTTTAGCCCTTCTGCTGTTCTATAATGATTAATGGATGTTGAATTCCTTCTTATGTGCTTATTTCATGTCTGTAGTATCTTTTCCCAGGACATGTTTCTTCATGCCTTTTGTCCATTTTCTAATTGGGTTAATTTTTTTTTTTTACTATAGAGTTTTGAAAGTTTATATTCTTAATACTAGTCTTTTGTCAAATATATGAAGTTTTTAATTTGATAAAGAATTTTGATAAAGTCAAATTTATCATTTTTTCCTTTTATGGATAATGCTTTTGGTATAATGATAAAAATGTTTTGCCTAGCCAAAGGTCCTGAAGATTTTCTACTTTTTTCATAAAAGTTTTACAGCTTTAAGTTTTACCCTTAGGTTCATAGCATATTTTGAGTTAATTTTTATATAAAAAGTAAAACTCAAGTCAAGCTTGATTATTTGCTTATGGATGTCTAATTGCCCCAATATTATGTGTTGAAAAGGCCATGTTTCCTCCTTTGAATTTATTTTGCATCTTTGTCAAATATCAGTCAGGTGTATGGTCAATTTGGGGTTTCCTTGTTCTCTTCCATTGATAGATCGGTCTATCCCTCTGCCAATATCACACAGTCTTGATTAATGTATAATAATATACATTATGTATAATAAAACTTGAAGTTGGGTAGATTAATTTCTCCCACTTTATTCCTCTATTCAAATGCCTTTGCCTTTCTATATAAATTTTAGAATCATGTTGCCTGTATCTACAAAAGAATATCTTGCTGGGATTTTGATAGCAGTTGTGCTAAACCTGTATATAAGTTTGGGGAGAAGTGAAATCTTTGCTGTGGTGAGTCTGCCAGTCAATGAAAATAATATATTTATTTATTGAGAGCTCCATCAGGATATGTGGTTTTCATCCTACAAGTCATATATATGTTTTGTTTGGGGGGGGGGTATATTTTATTGATTATGTTGTTAGAGTAGCCCCAATATTCTTCCCCTTTGCTCCCCTTGGCCCAGTACCCCTCTTCCCTCCAGCAACCCCACCCCGCCTTAGTTCATGTGCATGGGTCATGCATATAAGTTCTTTGGCTTCACCCTTTCCTGTTTTATTCTTAACTTCCCCCTGTCTATTTTGTACCAACCGATTATAGTTCTTAGTCCCTGCACCATTTCCCCATTTCTCCCCCTTCACACTGTCCCAGCTGTTAACCCTCTAAATGATCCCCATACCTATTATTTTGTTCCTATCCTGGATTGCTTAGTTGGATTTTGTTTTTATTTTTTAATTTAATTTAATTTTATTGATTATGCTGTTACAGTTGTCCCAATTTCTTTTCCCCCTGCTCCCCTCCACCCTGTAATCCCCTCTCACTCCAGTCCCCCCCCCTTTAGTCTATGCCCACTGGTTGTGCATATAGTTCTTCTCAACATCTTCTTGTCTACTCCACTCCCTCTTACTATGCTTCTTAATTCCTGAATCATCTCCCTCCCTTTTCCCCCTTCCCCCTCCCCGCTGACCTCCCCCCAGTATGTTCCCTGTACCTGTAATTCTTTTTCCCCTCTCATTGCCTACTTAGTTTGCCTTTGTTTCAATTCCCTAGCTTCTGTTGTTGGTTGTTGTGATACAGTTTCATTTTAATGTTTATAGTTTTGATCCTCCTTCTTCTAAACAAGTTCCTTTAACATCTCATATAACAGTGGTTTGGATCTAAGAAACTCCTTCAGTTTTACTTTGTCCTGGAAACACATTCTCTGCCTTTCTATCCTGAATGACAGCTTCACTGGATAGAGTAATCATGGTTGTAGGTTTTTGATTTTCATTACTTTGAATATTTCTTGCCAGTCCCTGCTTGCCTGTAAAGTCTCCTTTGAGAAATCCACTGATAGTCTAATTGAGATCCCTTTGTACATAATTCTTCTCTTCTCTCTTGCTGCTTTTAAGGTTCTCTCTTTATCTTTAATTTTTGACATTTTGATGATAATGTGTCTTGGTGTGGTCCTCCCTGGGTCCAGCCTATCCAGAACTCTCTGTGCTTCCTGGACCTGCAAGTTCATTTCCTTCCTCAAGTTAGGGAAGTTCTGCTTCATTATTTTTTCACATAATTTTTCCATTTCTAGTTCTTCTTCTTCACCCTCTGGAAATCCTATAATTTGAATGTTCACTCACTTATAGCTGTCCCGAAGGTTTCTGAGCCTCTCCTTATATTCCTTACTTTTTGTTTCCTCTTTCTGCACTGGTTGACTGTTTGTTCCCTCCATATGTTCCAATTTGTTGATTTTATTCCTGGCTTTCCCTTCCTCACCACTTGTCTTGTATGTATTTTTGTTCATTTCAGCAGGACTAGCCTTCATTCCTTCTCTGTCTTGATTCAGCCCCGCTGTTAGGTCTGTAAGCTGCCTTATAGCTCTGAACTGAGCCTCAGAAAGATTCGCTATTTGTTCATCGGTCAAGGCCTTTATTTGTTTTTTTGTTAGCTGGGTGATTAGTATTTCAATCATTAATTCTGCCATTCTGACCGTTTTGTTTATCTTTCCTCCTTGGGCAGGGCGCTGTCACATCTCCTACGCTATATGGGGCAGAGCCCCGTGTGCTCGTCACAACCTGATAACCTTTCTCATCACACTGTGGTGCTTTGTGTTGGGGCGGGGGTCCAAGATGGATTCCTGCTGTTACTCTCCGCTGAGGAACGAGGAGCCTCCTCTATCCACACACCCTCAGAGACAATGTGGCTTGCCTTCCCCAGCACTGAGATCACAAGCCAATGGGTCTGGTCTGCAGCCAGGGCCGGCTCCCAGGCACTTCTCTCTTCCCCCCAAATACAGGTGTCTGCTTACCGGGTTCCACTGTTCGCTGCTGCAGCTGCCACCACCAGCGCAGTTTGATTTTTCAGCCATGGTTTCACACTTCTTACCCATCTAGATGAGCACCACTTGTTCATGACTTCATACGTTGGACTTCCACATAGCTTTATTTTCTGGAACGTCTGGTTATTTTTGGTTTTGCGGTAGTTGTAGTCCTTCTTAGTTGTGGAGGGAGACAGAGCTTGTCGGTCTATGCCTCTATCTTGGCCAGAAGTCCATATATATGTTTTATTAAATGTGTACCTAAGTCTGATTTTTTGAGTGACTATAAACAGTACTATATTTTTAATTTTGGTGTCCAGATTTTTATTGATATTATACATGAATATAATTAATTTTTGCATGTTTATTTTATATCCTACTACTGTGCTGAATTCACTTATTAGTTTGGTAATTTTTTTGAAGTTCCTTGGGATTTTCTATACAAGTAATCATGTCACCTGTAAATAGGAAAAGTTCATTTCTTCCTTTCTTATCTCTATGCTTTTAATTAATTTTTCTCATCTTTGCACTCGCTAGAAAGTTTAGCACTATACTGAATAACAGTGGTGAGGGCAGACATTCTTGACCTTGTTCCTGAATTGGGAGGAAAGAATTCAGACTTACATCATTAAGAGTAATGTTAGTTGTAGTTTTTATGTGTTTTTCCAATAGATGTTCTATGTCAAGTTAAGGAAGTACTCTGTTCCTATTTTTCTAAGGGTTTTTATCATGAATGGGTTTTGAATTTTGTCAGTTTTTTTTTTTTTTTTTTTTTTTTTTCTGCATGAATGAACAGGATCATGTGCCGTTTCTTCATTAGCTAGTTAACATGGGGATTCACAGTGTTAGTTTTTTTAGTTCAACGAGTCTTGCATCTCTGGAACAAACCCCAAACTGGTTCTGGTATATGATCTTTTTATATATTGCTGAATTTTATTTGCTAATATTTTGCTAAGGATTTTTGTGTCTGTATTCAGGAAGGATATTGTCTCTAGTTTTTTTTTGTTTTTTGTTTTTGTACTGTCTTTGTCCAATTGTGGTATCTGGGTAATACTTTGATAAAGCAAACGGTTTTCTAGATTAGGTTGTGTAGAGTGGCATTATTTCTTTACATGTTTGTTAGAATTCTTTAGTAAAGTCATCTGGGATGGGGTATTTATTTTTTGAAAGTTTTTAAATTACAGATTCAATTTCCTTAATAGTTATAAGGCTATTGAAGTTTTCTATTTAATATTGGGTGAGTTGTGGTAATTTGTGGTTTTTTTTTTTTTTTTTTTTTTTGAGGAATTAGTCCATTTTAACTAAATTGTCCAGTTTATGTGTGTAGAGTTGTTTACAGTATTCCCATATTACCCTTTTGATGTCTGAAGGGTCTACAGTGATAAATACTTTCTCATTCCTGATATTATTTATTTGTTCATTTTCTTTTTCTCTGTCATTCTTGCTAGAGATTTGTCAATTTTATCAATCTCTCCAAAGAACCAAATTTTAAAAATTGATTGTTCTTCTTTTTTCAATGCTATTGGTTTTTGTTGTCATTATTATTTCCTTCCTTCTGCTTGCTTTAGGTATATTCAGCTCTATTTTCCCTAGGTTCTTGAACTGGGAGCTCAGACGACTGATTTAAAACTTTCTCTAATGTATTCATGTAATACTACAAACTTCCCTTTAAGCACTTTATTATCTGTGATCCTCAAATTTGGAGGTTGTATTTTTATTTTCACTCAGCATGGCACACTTTTACATCCTTTGAGACTTCCTTTTTGACCTATGGATTATTTATAGTATATGTTGCTTAGTTTCCAAGTGTTCGGAGATTTTCCTGTTGTCTTTATGTTATTGATTTCTAATTTGACTCTGTGGTGGTCAAAGAATACATTCAATATGACTTTTGGTTTTTTTTTACATTTGTTGAGATGTGTTTTCTGGTCCAGCATAGGGTCTGTCTTGGTATATGTTCCATGTCACAGAAAAAGAATGTGTGGCCTGTTGCTATTAGGTGAAGCATCAATTAGTCTGTTGGTTAGAGATGTTGTTGAGTTTTCTGCATCCTTGCTGATTTTGCATCTAGTTTTCTATCAGTTGATGAATAGGAGTATTGAAATCTTCAGTTATATTGGTGAACTTGACTATTTCTCTTTTAAATCTGTCATTTTCTTTTTTGCTTCATGTATTTTGCATTTCAGTAATTTAATGCATACATACTTAGCATCACCATTCTTTATGATGGAGTCATTCTTTGGTCATATATAATATTCTTCTCTGTCACTGTAATTTTCCTTGCTCCAAAGTCTAATGTATCTGATATTAATACAGCAATTCCTTCTTTCCTTTTATTAATGTTTGCACAATACATCTTTATCCATCTTTTACTCTCAACCTATTTGTAGCATTATAATTAAAGAGAATTTCTTATAGACAGAATATACTTGGATTTTATTTTTTCTAAATACGCTCAAACAATTATCATAGTCTGATGGTGCCATCAGTTTACCAGTTTGAGTGAAGCATTCCATGAATCATGCCCTACTGAATATTTCTGCAAAATGATGAGATGAAAAAAAAAAAAAAATATATATATATATATATATATATATATATATATATATATATCAGAGTCAATGTAGCTATGTGAGATATTCTTTCTGTTTCCCACAAATTCTCCTGTTTTTCCCCATCTAGAACATAGTCATATCTCCACTAAAACGATAATTGAGCAACTAATTGAGATTAGTGAGGGTGGAAAAACCTGACTGATTTGAAACCCTAAGATATCTGTCATTTGATATATACTATTTTGGATCGACAACTTTAAAGGTAATGTTTAAGAAAATGTGTTTTTTAATGCATTCAAGAGAGTAGAAATCTGAAAAGTCTTTTAAAGTCTGAAAAAAATTCTCTTTATTGGATTTATCAAGGATATGGACAATCAACAATTAATAATCTGTTAAAATTATGAGTAGGCTTAACAATTACCTAAGCTACTGTTCACCTTTAATGGAAAATACATTTTAGAGAGAGAAATTTAACTTGTACAAAATCCCAGGCAAGTAAGTAACAGAAGTGAGTCTAGAACCAAAGTCTGATGTTACTGAACTGCACAATGAAGAATTAAAAAATATTAAAATTTTATCTAAAGTATATCAACTATCTGCATGGGAATGCAATATGCTTCATTTCCTTAAGGAAGCCAAAATAAGAACATGGCAGATGAAATATCATCACTCATCCACACTGGAATTTAACGAGGGCACCAGGGTACCAGGGCTTAAACTTACCCACTTGCCAAAAGTGTCAATAAATGGCCCAGTCATCTATATTATTGCAGACACTGGCCCAGAAGAGGTTCCAAAAATGAAATTTTAAGACTTAGCATGTCCGATATATGGGGAGACTTCTGGCCAAGATGGAGGTGTAATTAGACACTTTGCATCTTCCTGACAACTAAAAATTAATTTATGAGAACTTCAATAAATTTAAAAAGAAACACAGAAAATTCAGAAAATCAAAACTACATTAAGTTCAACAAACAAATAAATAAAGAAGAAATATTCAGCCAGAAAGGTAGGAGGGGCCAAGCCGGGACAGAGAGAAGGAGGTGCAATGCTGCAGCAGTAGCTGCAGGGATGGTGCCTGGTGACAGCAGGGACTGGCGGCAGCAGCAGTGGCACAGGGACTGTCGCCATGGCAAAAAGTGCAGCATACATTTTAAACCTGGGAAGCGATCCCAGCCCCAAACCAGACCCATCCTAGCCCCAGACCAGAGCGCGCAGCTTGCAGTTCCAGCGTCAGGGAAAACAGACCCACATTGTTTCTGACTGTGAAAACCAGTGTGGGAGTAAAGTGGAGGAAGAAACTACCGGTCTCAAAGGAGCAAGTGAGGGGCAAGTGGCATTGTTCCCTCTCAAGCCCCTCCCCCATGTACAGTGCCACAATGTGGTGAAATGGGTCCCCAGCACTGACAAATGCCTAAGGCTCCGCCCCTTACAATGTAACAGATGCAACAGCTCTACCTAAGTCACAGAAGCAAACACAGAAAGCTGTTAAGATGAGGAAATAGGAAAGTACAGCCCAAAAGGGGGTGCAGATCAAGGGTCCTGTGAGAGAACTAAGCAACAAGGCAATAGCCAACCTAACAGATGAGAAGATAGCCAATTTAACAAATACACAGTTCAAAGTACCGATGGTAAAGATGTTCACATATTTGACATAAAAGATTAAGCATAACAGGGTAGAAATGTAGGCTATACTAAGTGAAGTGAAAGGAAATTAACACAAAACTAGTGGTGAAGGAAAGGAAACCAGGGCTCAAATAAGTGAAGTGGAACATAAGGAAGAAATAAACAGTCAACCAATACAGAAGGAAGAAACAAGAATTTTTAAAAATGAGGAGAGTTTAGAAACCTCTGGGATACCTTTAAATATGCCAACATCCAAATCATACAGGTGCCACAAGGAGAAGAGGAAGAACAAGAAATTGAAAAATTATGTGAAAAAATAATGAAGGAAAACTTCCCTAATTTTGGGAAGGAAATGGACATACGGGTCCAGGAATCACAGAGTCCCAAACAAACTAGACCCAGGGAGGACCACACCAAGACACATCATAATTGAAGTGCCAAAGTTTAAGGGTAAAGAGAGAATCTTAAAAGCAGCAAGAGAGAAGAGAAGAATTACCTACAAAGGGGTCCCTATAAAGCTATCAGCTGCTTTCTCAAAAGAAACTTTGCAGGCAAGATGGGGCTGGCAGGAAATATTCAAAGTGATGAGAGGCAAGGACCTACAACCAAGACTACTCTATCCAGCAAAGCTATCATTTAGAATGGAAGGGCAGATAAAGTCCTTCCCAGACAAGGTAAAGCTAAAGGAGTTCATCATCAGCAAGTCATTATTATATGAAATGTTAAAGGAACTTATTTAAGAAAAAGAACATCAAAACTATGAACATTAAAATGTCAACAAAATCATAACTATCAACAACAGAATCTAAAAAATAAAAACAAAAAATAACTAAGCAGATAACCAGAGTGGGAACAGAATCATAGGTTTGTGGAGCATTGGGAGGGGTATCATCTGGGAGGGGGAAAAAGGGAGGAGGAGGGAAATGGTGCAGGAATTAAGAAGCATGGTATGAGGGTGCAGAATAGACAGGAGGATATTGAGAACAGTAGAGGAAAGGGTAAAGTCAAAGAGCTTATGTGTATGACTCATGGGCATGGATTAAGAGGGGGTGGGACTGCTGAAGGTGGGGGGGATGCTGAGCGGAAGGGAGCAAGGGGAAAAGAAATTGGTACAGCTATAACAGCATAATCAATAAAACATACAGAAAAAGAGTTAGCATGTTCTTTTACATTGTGTGTCAGTGATTTTTTTCCCCCATCTATTCAGGTTACCACAGAATGGCAAATTTGAAGGACACTGGCATATTTTCCATATTATGAAATTTTTACTCACTTTAGATGTAAAAAACATTTGAGTGTGTGCAAAAGGGTCTGTCCTCAATTCCCAAAATATACTTTATACTCCTTGATTCATTTTATAAAAGATCAAACGTTTAGCTGTTGCCCTGAGTGACAGACTTCCCCTTTTAGTTATGAATCTTCTATGATCCAAACTGTAGAAAAAAATCTTACTGTATATCTCCTATTTATATTCACAGCCAGATACTATAATTAAATAATAAAGTTTCAGTTACTTGGGCTCAGATCCATTAAATTTTTTTTAAATTTTTACACATGTCTTTTGTCTGAAACATATTCCAGTATTATTATTATCCTTGAGCACACAAATATGCAGATTTGTGAAACTTTAATAGGATCTCCCTATTCTTTTTAGAAGAGATTTTTGCTTTGATTAAATGTCTAAATTACCTCTATGCTTTCTAAATTTGAACAAATATCTGATCTTTCTGAAAAAAAAAAAAAAGAAATCATCTTTTAACAGCTGACCTCCTACCAAGTATACATACTATGTTTACTCCAGGGAAAAACTCGGTTCACAGGCTAACTTGGGTTCCTTGACCCAATGCCAGAAGAGTGAGTGTGCTAAAGCTCTGCACCAAAGTGATAATTCCAACGCCCTTCCATTCCAGCTCAGTGGGCTGCCCAAAGACAGAACACAGATCACCATCATGTACTGAGCAAGCCAGCTACCTGCCTCTCAACCGGTGGTACCACATGTGGTGAGGAGCAGGGCAAGGAGGACGGAAGTGCTAAACTCTCCAACAGGGAGTATCTTTCTCAGAAAGAAAAAAGTAGAAAAAAGTAAGCTCTACAGCTGTCATTGTGTCCAACTCTTTAACCAGACAGAACTTCCACACTCTGAACCTTTTTTTACAGGAGGAGAGAAAGGTTGCAGAATTTGTATTCACATGCCCGGTGTTGCGTTCTCATCACATGCCTATGAAACTCCCTTGTCAACAGAGCATTTACCCTGGCCTTTCGCTCTTTTTCAGGATTTCTACTCCAAATCCCCAGCACGCATAAAGCAGTGGTCTCAGAGGTATTTGTATAGCTGATGCAAATTATATTTCTTTGTTTGCCTCCTCCAGATAGGATGGGAAAGGAAGAGAAGTGTAAAAGCCCCAAAGTGGTAGCTAAAACCAAAACAGCTAATGAAAGCTGGTAACATTTCTCACCAGTTTGCTATGTAAATGCCTCCTGCTAATTTAGAAAAGACTTTGTGTGTTACCACATTAAAAAGTAACTTAGATAGACCTCTATGCTGATGTTCATGAACCAAAGATGAAAGTATAGTTTGTCAGTTAAAAAATCAGTAGGTGAGTAGACCCAATACCTTCATCATGCAACATGAACTGTTAACAGGATAGTAATCTACAAATCCACTTTTCATTGTTTATCGCCACCTTTCAACATAAAAAGTATCATTCCCCTTTCCAGCTACAGTACCATCATAGGTTTAATGTAAACTATAAGATAACTGACATCTAGTTTGGATAAGACAGCATATAATATTTTAATGCTTTTTATAACACAAAGCCATTCCTCCTGATTAGAAGCAAAAAGCATGGGAAAACACCAAATTCTATATTCTAAAAACAAACAGTGATCCCAAATTAACCCCTTAGCTGTGTTAAAGACTGACTGGATAAAGACAGTAAGGACTACGTACCAGTCGGTGGTTTAGGCTGGTAAACTGTTTCATCCTACAGCTCTTAGCCCAAGCAGAAAGTGAAGAGGAAAACAGTACTCAGGCCACCTCTTCAAACAGGATGAAATTCCTGGTCCTCATATTAGTGTCATAGAAAGTTCAACCTATCTCTGAGTACTAAGTCAAATTAAATATATTGTTGAGCAATATCTGCAACGTACACTTTGTTAGATGATGTGGAAAAAACAAAGTCATTAAAACTTATTAATAAAGAAGCTGTGATCTAACTACTTCAAAGTTGGAAAAGTCATTAGCAGAGAAAGAAGTAAAATGAGGAATGCATTCCAGAATGTTAGGGAAGGGGTTGTTGCTGCAAACCGTACGTTTGTGTGTGAATATATAAAAAATTAGATACCACCTAAAATATAATAATGTCAAAAATAATAGAAAACTCATCTGAGATACCTGGGATTCCTGGTGAGAAAGAGAAGAAGGGGAACAGAGTTGCAGGGATATAGTGGGTGGTCTCGTGGAGGCACTGAGAGAGCAGGAAGAACCTGAAGAACAGGGCCTGCTGGCAGGCCCAAGCAAGAGGAGGGCAGGCTCTGGATTTCGGAAGGAGCCAGAGATAACAGGACCCATACACTTTCATCTCAGGAGCTCTAAGAATCAGGTCTTCAGCATCCACAGCTCACTCTGTCCTATTTCTTATACCTCAGGGTTGGCCAAGTGTCTTTCTATTGAGAGAGCTAGGACTAGCCCATGTAAAATACTCAAAAATCTCCACCTTATACCCCATCACCTCCCAAGGCAATGAAGGGAGATTTCATCGGCCAACCTGCTTTTTCTCAACAAAGGTCCCTCCCACTGACAACATCTGAAATCTCTTTGTCAAGTATAGCTATCTTTTGAGCCACAAAAAGCTATGAAAGTATCCAAATGAAAAGATATGAATAAAGGAACATCGTGACTGAAACAAAGCCTTAGGAAAGCAAATCCAGTCACTCAACTAGCAAGGAATAATTTCAAATAAGCATTCACTTCCTGATTTGGCAAAAAAGACGAGATTTTATGAGAAAGTAGAGGCACTGAGCACCTGAAGAGGACTGCTTCAGAAGATACATAAGTATGGTCCATACAGTATACAGGCTACCTTTATTGTGAGCACTGATACTCAAGTAGTTTAATTAAAATACTATAATTATAGCAAAGTGGCTACTAGCATAAACTCTGGAGTTTATGCTGGGTTGAATCCTTCTACCTGAATGATTTGGAGCAAGGTACTTAGTCTCTAATCCTGAGTCTTATCTATAAATTAGAAATAATATTTACCAGAGTAATTATTATTTAGCATCTTATAGAAAAAACATGCTAGCCCTATTCTCAGACTTCATGGCTCAAGAAGGGTTGACCCACGCCCCCACTTGCACTTTAGGCATGACTGCTTAGGCCTGAGTAATCTTTAACTAGTTCTGGGAACCTATGCGGGCATCCCCATCACCCCAACAATTGCTGGAGGTCTCTCTGTCTCTCTTCTCTGTCTCTCCCTTTATCCCTCCCTCCCTCATCTCTCTCTATGACTGAGGTTGTTAAAGACCATTCAAACCCCAAAAACTCAACTAAGAGAAAGCCAAAGCTAAGACATGGGACAACAGAGTAAGAGATACATGCCTAGGAATACCCTGTGATCTTAAAGGTTATTTTCTGTTAGAGTAGCGCTATATTCCCTTTCTAGCTTCAACTACTTTGAGACAGGTTTTTGTCTAACCTACTACATGGGGATTTTTTGTGAGTGCATGTGAAGAAGAAATAAGATAGTACCCATAAAGCATTTGTTATTGTGTTGGGCATATAGCAAATGCTTAATAAATTTGAGCTATTTTTATGTCCAAAATGAGAGATTCTTTAAACTTCCCTTTCCTAGAGAATTGTATGAAAAAAATTTTTTTTGCATGTGACTCATGAAGATATCAGGGATTTTTATTTTCAAGATCATAATAACAGAAGATGTTAATAATAGTTCAAAGACATAAAATAGAAAAAGTCTCAAAAAGAAGCAGATGATATGACTAGGAAATGAAATGAATACAAAATAATACTTCGTCATCAGAGCAAAGAGAGAGAAAAGATTCCAAAGCCAGGCTTGACACCAAAAGGCTTCTCAGACATAGTATTTGAGCTGGGGTCTGAGGAAAGATCTGGGAAGTTGGGGGGAAGAGCAGACAATATTCCAGGAACAGGTCTAGGAGAGTTTGGGTGGTGGTGCTAAAGCCAGGACAGTCTTTGACCTGCATCAGGGTTTGCAAGGAGAAGCCACAGAAGAACAGCTGGAAAAAATAGCGCAATGTGGATGACAGCTCTTAAGGGCAAGTTTAATCACATTTCACAAAAGCTGGTTTTCACTGAGCTCATCCAGAGCTACAAAGGAATGACATTAGGTTGCTCATGTAACCCATACTCAATAAAATTTTAAAAATAATAAAAACCAGAGAAATTATTTGAAAAAATTTTATCACCAAATCACATATCTTTGGATACATTTTATCATATTGCTTTTTTAAATTTTCCTATTCCAACTGTAATTGCTCATTATTTTACTCACGTTCTAAAGCCAAACAAATGAACATACATATACAAATAAGCTCTAAGGCATAATGTAATACATATTGGGGTTTTCTCCTAAATATCCCTTCGTCAGCATGTAAGAGCTGTGTAGTTTGAGGGAGTGAACCCAACCTCTGGGGTGGGTCCTGTTAAAGTTAAGGCAACCAAGGTAATCCAGTCTTTGTTGCCAATGATTCGGTTGGCAATCTATAAACAGCATTCCCCTGGAAACATAGTTTGAATCCAGAAATACGACGCCATGTGGGCCAATAAAACATCCATGAGATTTGCTTCTGGGAAAAAATTTTCTCACTGTTAAGACATAGCCCCCAAAAGAGATGATCTCTTCCTTAAACTCTATGATTATCAGACTTGGAACTGCAGAGCCATCTGCTTTCAACTACAGAATAAAGCTGACACACAGAGTTATGAAGTGTGGAGCTCAGGGAATTGCAGAGAGCAGATGCTGCAAGAACTGGACAAAGGCAACCCAAGAATCTACCCTACCTCTAATATTTGGTTATTTGAGATATTATATTTATAAATAAATAAATCTGGTTGGACCTTTTTTTAATCCTCACTCAAGGATATGTTTATTGATATTTTTTTAGAGGCGGGGTGGGAGGGAGAGACAGACAGATAGATGGGTAACAGACAGCCATCGGTTAATTCCTGTACACATGCCCTGACCAGGGAGCGCACCCTGAACCTTCTCATTGATGGAATGATGCTCTAATCAACTGAACCATCTGGCCAGAGCTGACGGGACCTTTTTTTTTTGTTTCAAAAACTACCTTAATTTCTTATTGAAATACTCCAATGACCCAGTATTTCTGTATCATTTGCAAATGGCTGTGATCCAATAATATATCTAATCTCATGGCCCTCTGGTAAGTCTTAGAGCCTCCAGAAGACTCCAAAAAATAGAACTCAGAATAGGTATGAAATGGAGGATCCATTTGTATTTGAAAACACTAGTCCAGGTGATCAATTTCAGGTAAGCAAACACCATTCTCTGAAAAGATGAAGTAGTTAGCTGTCAAAGTCACCCAGACTGGTCCAGGCATTCTTGTCAAACAAGGGTACTCCAAAATTATACTTAATCAAGGTTCTAATAAACATAAAAACTTTAGATCCCACATCTCTACACTTCTTTCCTCCTTCACAGCTACTATGAGTAGGGGCATTTTATTCTAGGGTCATATTAGTTTAAAGAGCTATTTATAGATGAGGCCCAGCTTGAAAATGGTTTTCTGAACAAGCAAATATTATTGACTGTGACTTCCTGTTTCATTGCCAAATGATGCATTGGGATATAATTTACAGTAGTGTAATTAACCATTTAAATCAACTAAGATATGGGCTATATTAATTTAGTAAAATGATAATTCTGCTGTTTATTCCCTTATTTTTTAAAAATAATTTTTAAATGTTTAACTACAGGAATGTATAAGTAATATAGTATATATGACAACTTATGAAGAAATTATTGCAGCAGATATACAAGGTACATGGTGATCAAGATAAAATAATCATGCTAAAGAATAAAAGTATTGTAGAACTCTATGCATAAGAAGCTGTAGAGATAATAAGTTGTAGCAGACTTGATTACCACTAGCCAAAAGAGAGCCAACTATGAATTAAACTGTGAAAAAAAATTTGCCCACTGTATTCAGCCAAAAAAATTCTAAGATCAGGAACATTTTAAATATATACATTATGTTGAGAGCGAGAAGATGGCACTTTTCTATGCCTAAAACGTGATTCTTTAAAAATATTAATAAAGTTTCTGATACACGTCATAGACATTAGGACAATTTTAAATGTTTTTTGTTTTGACATAGAATTTGATATTTCAAAAGTAATAATTGAGTACTGGAGGTGAAAAGTCTAAGCACATAAAATAGAACTGTCTATTTAAGCCTATAAATAGTGACCAAGCCAGTAGCAATGAGATACCTAGAGTTCAGAAAACAAGGCTTCTTAGATATGTGGATGGGGGCAGGATATGTACAAAAATGCACCTGGAACATCCTGACATACTAGATACCAACCAAGCAGTCACAGATGACAACCTGAAAGATTTCCATTGGTCAAACATGAGACAATTTGATCAAAATGGGTAAGAACTGTAATAGATCAAACTCATCAAATATGTTTAAATTCATGATTTCATGACAATACTTAAAAGAAATCACTTTGTTACCTTCTGAGGATGACAGGAAGCTGTTGCACCTAAGTGTTTAAATACCACTGCCCCTTTCCATGTTAAAATACATCCCTGTTTTCTTCTCGCTTGCTATGCAAAAAAGTTAAATAAGATACAAACTTCTGTAACTGGATAAACACCTATTAGCTCCAAATATTCTTCTTTGTTTAAAAAGATAATGGGGCATTCATTACCCTAAAAGTGTGCTCTATTTTCTTTGTAGATCCTATCAGAATGAGTAAAAGAATGTACTGATTCTAATGTTTTCTGCTTTTGCAAATAGAATAGCCTGGTTTCCAACCAAAGTACTTGTTAGCTTAGCTGCATTTCATGTCACCAACACTTATCAAACCTGTCAAAGGATATTCTTCTGTGATGTTTATCATTATTGCAGGTTGGTCACAGCTTCAGTTTAAAAGCTCACTATAATCCCATCTGTGAGGGTTGACTGCACAGTGACCTTAGTCAAGGTAAAATCTGTTCCATAAAACCCAAGAACAGCAAGGTCCCTGGACATCTAGTCAAACGAGTGTATCAATGAATAGAAAGAAAATGTTTATTGTTTTAATAAAAATCATTCTTTATGCTCCTTGCTATAATTTCACCACGCATTCATGAGTGCTGTTTTATATTTCAAAGGTGTTCTCAATAAGTGGAATAAATCAATACTAGATCTAACCAATGTTACTGATATTAAATAATATCTGGTGTTCCTATTTTTTTACAGCCTGATGAAATTAGGAGTGACCATGTAATTAGTCCGATCAAGGAAATAGAAGAAATGCTGTTTGTCACTTCTGTAATAATGTATTTTAATCACTAGTGCTCAACTCTCCATCAAGATTATATGGAGAGACCATGAATTTAAAGTCTGGAAAGCCAAACCCTCACATGGAAGGTAGATGACCCACTGAATCACTTAAACTCATAAATGAGATTCTAGGGTTGTTTATAACAGCAGTATAACTTATTCTAACCCAAATGATGTGAGTGAGTTCTGCACTTTTCTCAAAAGTACTTTCCACGGACATATTGATTTACTGAGGCCAACGCAATTAGTTGGTTTACAAAAATGTAAGCAACTAGAATTAATATATGCAGGATTGTGAATTATTTGAAAATGTCAACTATCCTTCATAAATCATGCCTAATAGCAATAAAACAACAAATCTGTACCCATATAAATAGAAATGTATTCCAATATTTCTCTACTGAACAGAGAATGGTATGACTATAACGTGCAGTAGTCCCTTGGAGCCTAGTTCTACCTTAAGAACTATGGAAGGACCAAAGGTAAAAAGCAGTTGTTGATGACATTTATAAAATCTCTTCAGTCTCGACTGATTCAGAAATAAACTGATAAGACTTATATTTTCTTGACCTCTTAATCTTTGGAACCAAAAAGACTTAGTAAACGAAATTTGTCTTTCATAACTCCTTCAAATCTACTTGCTCTGATCTATCTAGTATATGATATCAGAGTATTGAAGCTATAAAAAGTCCATTGTGAGATTTCAATATGACAAATTCCCAGACTTTTGTTTCATGCCTTCTCTATGTAGGAAAACAAGAGAAATTTTAAAGTGGAACTCTGTATCTTTCCTTATACAGAAAGCATTTCACATAGCAAACAGTGTGTAAAAATCACACAACATTCACAGGAAATATAATCACCTTTTACCCAAAGCCACAACAATCAATAATCTGAAATACCATTGCCTGCTGAACACACAGTTGTTTACCTGGGTCATGAACTAAAATGGCAATTGAACTGAATATTTCTATTCATTTGATGGGAGTCATAGGAGGTTAAATAGACATGCTGGAGACAGCAACGTATGGACTATTGATGTGAGTATGACTGAAGACTAATGAAATCTCATCCTCAGCCACAAAGGTGTCTGCTAGCCCAAAATGACCTGGTGGCTTTTGTGATGTTCAGGTACCACCTGACACTACACAGTAATGATAGTGCTGCATGGAAGGTGGAGATAAGGGCTTCACTGTGCATTTTTGGCAGGGAAATTCACAACATTTCATTTTTTTAAAAAAGATAGTGGGCAATAAACTATATAGTTTAATTATTTCTTTGGGTTCCACAAAGAGCTAAAAATATATAAAATCACCAATCACTAATCTGCCACTTGTGGGAGCTGAAAAGGATTATAGTGGAACTTTAGGGCAGATATTGAAATAAGCATGTCCAAATTATTTGGGAAAGGATCTTCAGTCTAAGGAAAATTGACAGCATAGCTTTAAGAACAGATAAAGAACTGCCTCAGGGATCTGTCTTGTTTCCTTACTTTTTAAAAGTAATACCTTCATTTGCATAGTAATAACCCAATTATTGTAAGATTAGGTGACTGGAATCTCATTATTGCTATTTCCACAAAACAGTCAATACTCTATTCAATATCTTTTAATGTTACACACCTTAAAACATAATTATTTCAATATTTCTTCATTCATCTTTAATGTAATTGTCTTTTTAAAAAAACGTTGCCATAATTGTTGGTTTTTTGGAATATATTAGTATTTAAACAAGCACTTTCCCACTCAGGCTGTTTTGAGACAAAGCAGAAACAATCAATAGTCGGGGGCTTTTCTGCTTCCCCAGGACCCTCGAAGATTAAGTCCACCAAAAGACCAAAAGCATTGCTACTGAAAATTTGTTGTAACAGCCTCTATACTCTTCCTAACACTCTAGTTTCCCCTCTGTTTCCTTCACTTCACGCTCCACAAAAGATGCTTCCATCATCAATTTTGGTCTAAGGCAACTTTGAAAGTGTTAGCAAATACATTCTGTTAAATTTCAAATCATAATCTGGCTTTTTTCTTTGGTGCTTTTATTTTTCCCCCAGACTTCATTGTAGTAACAACAACAACAACAACAAAAAAAAAGCCCGTGCCCCACATTCAAGACAGCTGATATATTGAGAAGACCATCTGCCTACCATAGGTTTACCTGCCATGACTTTTACAGTTTCAATTACAAGATAATCAGTAGAATAAGTGGCTGGTTACCAGTGGTTAACGGCGGAAAGAAAGCAAGGAAACTAGAGGGGAGAGATAAGACTATCTGTCTTAAGAAACTATAAAGCCATACATGTTATTGCTTCAAAATGATATCAAAAATTAATGTACAGCGAAAACAGCAGTTAAGATTTTTGTCATGAGAGGAAGTAATATCAAAGGGCTGTGGTTTGGAATCTGCAGTTAACACTCCTTGACGGGGCCCGACTGACTACCTACTCTTCAGGATGTTAATTTCTCTGTATTTGGTGAATGAACACTCATTATTCAGGAGTATAACAATTTAGAGAGAAAAGCCCTATGTTCCTTAGTCAACACCATCTATGTGTTCTCAAGGAGTAAACGTCCTTGATTATTAACATGATTCATTGGTATTTTTTACACGTTTTGATGCACAGAACCTCAACGGGCATCAGATGCTCCTGAGAGCCAACCCCATCATGATCTCTCAGTCGCATCCCCAGACCATCAAGCCGCACTCCATAATTACCATTCTTGATCTTTGCAGGAAATATCAAGGCTGGCCAAACACTGTTCTGCATGTTTAATGACTTTTAGGGGATACTAACTCCATATTTTGTCATTTTTACAACAATGGGGAAACTACCATTCTTTAAAATGAGGTCAGTGGCCGTAGACAATTTTCCCCCTGAAGAGAAAATGTATTAGCAAATTTCTGATTGAGTAAGCCTTTACTGGAATTAAGCTGTATGGTATATATCTCCCAAGTCACTGGGCTGCTCCTCAGTAACTACTCTTAGCAACAAGGACATGAGTCAGACATTTAGGACAGCCCCCACTCCCTTTAGTGAAGAATAAACTCCCAGGACACATTGGAGTCATGATCACTAGTCTCAGTTTGTGGTTAAGGTAGAATTAGAATTCAGGTCTTCCAAACTCCCATCCAGAGCTCTTCCTATTTGCTCTCCCATATATTTAAATTCCAGGTTACATTACATTGATGGAGTGCAGTTTATTTTTACCCCTCAGTGAGCAACGACCAAAGGATGGTCCACCAAAAAAAAAAAAAAAGCAATAATTAAAGTCATCGTTTATATACTAGATATCAGACAGTGCATTGTTTTATATTAGATATCAGAACTCCCATTTACTGTTGAAAAGCTCAAGGCTGGGGGATTTAGAAAATGGCTCAAGATCACAGAATAACAAGTTTCAGAGTCAGGATTCAAAACTAGGTCTGTCTTAAAGAGAAAGTGTATAAGTTGCTGTCACAGAAACAATAATTTCATATAAAATTTCCTTTGTCTTTAGCCTGACTCTCGTAACCCTGTGTCTTTGCTGAACATTCCAGATATCTTCCCATAGTGCAGAGATTGTACTGGAGGAGGGCAACCCCAGACAATTCAGTGTCCCCAATTAACCACACAGTCACATGCCGCCTTACCTTTGGTCATGATACTCGCTTTTACTATAATGCTTTCTCCTCCTTCTATTGCTTTTATCACCCATTATTTATTTACTAAACTTTCATTCATGTCTCAAAATCCTGGTCTCTCGTTACCTATTCTGTGAGACATTGCCCTACCCAACACCTTCCAGAAGAGTTCGTCTTCCCTTCCTCTGCTCCTTCTGAACATTTAAACTACATATCCAATTATTGAATGTAATTATTAGTTTACATGCCATCTCCCCTGAGGAGAGCTTCTTGACAACTGAGCTTAATTCATCTTGTTAACCACAGTAACTGCTAGCAATACAACTGAAGCAGAGATACTGTTTTACAAATGTTCAACAGTTATTGAAGTGAAGATATTTGTCAGAATTCACTTACAGTAACTGTCACAGTCTACCCTGCATGGTAAATTTCTGCTTATGCCTTTTCTATATAAGAAATAGTTCCTTCCTCATCCCCCTCATCACCAAGAAGCATGCCTTATACATAATAGTTGTTCTAGAAATGTCTGAATTGCTTACAGGATTTATAAAAAGGGGGGAGGGGTAAAGGCAAATAACTAAAATCTTACAGATTGCTTTAAACCTAGTTGAGGAAAAGAGCACATTTCTCCCTTCTTAAGACACATTCAAAGTGCACTGTAGTTAAAAACGTGATGACTGAGTCCATGGCTAAAACGTAGCTTTTGGAGAGGATTAATTGAATGCAATAGTTTATCTGTTTCTATTCAGCATATGTACTATATATCTGCTACGCATCTGAAGATGGTTGCCATTCTATTTATAGCATTATCTAAAAAATGGCAACATTAAATCTATCTTCCATCTCTCTGAGATATTTTTCAACCACAGAATCATCTCAGATGTTCTGCTTTTAGAGCGAAATAAATGAGGTGTGAATGCGTGTAACAGTAAAATACCAACAGGCAGAAATCCACAATGGTGGAATTATCCACTGAGGGCTGATAAAATTTTTTTCCCTTTTCCAATCTCAAGAAAATCTAGAACAAGGAAACTAGAAAACATCAGGGGGCAACTTAAAAAGGTAGAAAAACCTGCCCTTACATCCCCATCAAGAATTTACGAGCTTAAATATCGATCCTTTCTTTGATGCTTGTTGTTGAATGAAGAGATTTTGAACATAGACTGAAAAACAAACAACATAGTGGTGTGCTTGATAAACCTTTCAAATAATACATTATATTCCCAATTAGTTTCTGGAGAAAGTTCAAATTAAACTTTCAGTTATTGTGAGAGTGGGGTGAATGCTGTGACTAGCTGATTATTTATGTTAACTCTCCATATTATATATTTTCACATGAATCTTCTGTTAACTTCACTGATACTTTTTATCAAAAAAGACAGAACACCTAATTTTACACGAGAATATAGAGTACTGACCATCCTGACCAACTGGAACAACTTGGGAGAGTTTACACTCTTTTAATTGCTCTTCTACTCAAAATTTCAAAGACACAAACTCTCTATCTTAACCAAGCTTCACTCCATTTTCAAAATCAATGTGACAACTAGACATGACAGGACAATGGAATAGCACTTTCACAGCAAGGATTAACTAGACTTGGAAAATCCAAAGTCCCATTAACCCCTTCTTTTAAGAATATAATTTGCTCGTTATATCATTGCTCTCATAAGTAAATAAGGAAGTGACCATTCTAAAAATATTTGGCAACTTGCAAACAGTGCAGTGAACTGGTAAATAGTGTGTGTGTGTGTTGGGTGGGGGTTGGGGGGATGGAGCCAGTCTGGGTTCAAATACCAATGTTACCATTTACTTGGTGTGTGATGATGGACAAGATAAATAATCTTATGTACCTTATTCATATGGTTTTGAGAAATAATTGAGTTAGGGAGTGCAAAATTGTTGGAATAGTACATGCCATGCAGTGTGAAAGGCATTACTTATTTTTATTATCACAATAGACCTGCAACATTTACTGAATGTTCAAAACTTAAAGATAAATTAAATGATTTCAACATTTTTCAAATAGGAACAGGGTGGGGAAGATACATAAAAGAAGAACTTCTATAAAAGAAATTAAAAGAATTTATTCACTAATTATTCCTTTCTTACCTATTTTCTTGAAACAATTATATATACATTTACCTACCTATACCCATACACATATACATACGCATGCATGGGCACAAAGCCCTCCCTTTCAAAATTCAATTCATTAGAAAGAAGCTCTTTTTTTTTTTTTTTAGATCACCTAACATGTTCTTTACAATGTCTAAAACAGGTAAATACACAAATGTTTTTCTATCAGTCAGCCTCTAAATTATTTTATTTGATTAAACAAACAAAAATCTCAAGAATCATCAGAATAACATGCAGGCAACAGGATATATATATATATATATATATATATATAACTGGGTTGCTGGCACAACTGGTGTTGATGCGTGGGCGACCCTTCATCTTGGAGTGGTGCAACCTCTTCGGCATTATGCTCACCTTGCTTACCACGAGGGCATGGTCCGTGTCGCAGTCTGCACTGTGGTAGCTGCGGGTGAGGAGGGTGCTGCCAATATCCGTTCTTCTGGTGATGACGAGGTCAAGCTGGTGCCAATGGCGGGAGCGGGGGTGCCTCCATGACACCTGGTGGATCTCAGTTAAGACCCAGCAATTCATCAACAAGATGGAAGATGCACTCGGCGAGGGAGTGGCGGCAGATGACATTATCGAATCCAATTGGCCACGTCTCCGCGACGCCATATACAACTCCGCCATTATTGCTTACGGGAAGAAAGAGCGGAAGAACGCTGACTGGTACGAGGCTCACTGGGAAGAAATGGAACCCGTGATCGAGGCTAAGAGGAAGGCCCTACTGGCTTACAAGGTCACGCCCACTCCCAGTACACTTCAAGCTCTACAGGCTGCCAGGAACAAAGTCCAGAAGACCGCCCGCCACTGTGCCAACACCTATTGGCTAAACCTGTGCAGAAGCATTCAGGAAGTCGCCGATATAGGCAATGCACGAGGAATGTATGAGGGTATCAAGAAGGCAACAGGCCCAATCCCCTCCAAGATCGCCCCCCTTAAGTCCAAGACAGGTGAGGTCATCACTGACCAGGAACAGCAAATGCGGCGGTGGACCGAGCACTACCTCGAGCTGTACGCAACGAGGAACACCGTAACAGACACTGCTCTTAATGCCATCCCAGACCTACCAGTCATGGAGGAGCTAGACACCCCACCTACTGCGGCAGAGCTCGGCAAAGCCATCGACCGCCTCACTTGCGGGAAAGCACCAGGAAGCGACGGAATCCCTCCAGAAATCCTAAAGAGCGGGAAACCAGTCCTGCTACAGCCGCTCCACCATCTACTCTGTCTCTGCTGGAAGGAGGGTTACATCCCCCAGGATATGAGAGATGCCAACATTATCACCATGTACAAGAACAAAGGAGACCGCAGCGACTGCAACAACTACCGGGGCATCTCTCTCCTCAGCGTCGTCGGCAAAGTATTCGCCCGGGTCGCTCTTGCCCGCCTGCAGACCCTTGCTTCCCGCGTCTACCCAGAGTCCCAGTGTGGCTTCAGAGCTGGCCGCTCAACAGTGGACATGATCTTCTCCCTACGCCAGCTGCAGGAGAAGTGTCACGAGCAACATAAACCACTCTACCTCGCCTTTATTGACCTTACGAAGGCGTTTGATCTGGTCAGTCGAAGCGGTCTCTTCAGCTTGCTACGGAAGATTGGCTGTCCACCACATCTGCTTGCTGTGGTCATGTCCTTTCACGACAACATGCACAGCACGGTGTCCTACAACGGCGCAACCTCTGAGGCCTTCCCAGTCAGCAGCGGAGTAAAGCAGGGCTGCGTCCTCGCGCCTACACTGTTCGGAATCTTCTTCTCCATGCTCCTCCAATACGCCTTTAAGGACTGCAGCGAGGGTGTCTTCATTCACACCAGATCCGATGGCAAGCTCTACAACCTGGCCCGTCTACGAGCCAAGACCAAAGTCAAAGAGGTGCTCATCCGTGAGATGCTCTTCGCCGACGACGCAGCTTTGACATCACACTCCGAAGAGGGACTCCAGCAGCTAGTCACTTGCCTTTCCCACGCATGCAAGGAGTTCGGACTAGCCATCAGCCTGACGAAGACGAATGTTATGGCTCAAGGCACGGGGACTCCCCCATGCATCACCATCGACGGATACACCCTGGAGGTTGTCAACGACTTCACTTACCTCGGGTCCACCATCTCGAGCTCTCTGTCAGTCGACTTGGAGGTCAACCGGAGAATCGCCAGGGCAGCCACAGTTATGGCCAGACTGAACCGGCGAGCGTGGAACAATTCCAGCCTCACTGAGAAAACCAGACTGCGCATCTACCAAGCCTGCGTACTCAGCACTCTCCTCTATGGCAGCGAGACGTGGACCACCTACACAAGGCACGAAAGGAAACTCAACAGCTTCCACATGAGGTGCCTGCGACGCGTCCTGCATGTCGCCTGGCAGGATAAGGTCCCCAACACCGAGGTGCTGAAGCGAGCCAATATGAGCAGTTTGCATGCAGTTCTTAGCGAGAGACGCCTCAGGTGGCTCGGCCATGTCAAAAGAATGGATGCAGGCCGTATCCCCAAAGACCTCCTCTACGGCGAGCTAGCAGAAGGCAAGAGGATGACAGGGCGCCCAAAACTGCGGTTCAAAGACATCTGCAAAAAGGACATGACACAATGCTCCATCAATCTCAACACATGGGAAGTTCAAGCAGACGACCGCCTAGCCTGGAGGCTCGCGGTCAGGCAAGGTACGTCACGCGCGGAGGCTGCGCGCAACGAGGAGGCGGTCCAGAAAAGATCGAGGCGGAAGCAGCGTCAACAGCAGCAACAACGGCCATCTGCCTTCGCCTGTACCAAGTGCGGCAGGGATTGTCACTCCCGAATCGGACTGCACAGCCATTCTCGGCGGTGCAGATAGACTCTCAAGAAGCTACGCCATCGTCTCTCGAGACGGACGGCTGCCGACGACGACGACGACGATATATATATATATATATATTCAGTTTGAAAAACAGCAACTCAAAAAAGCAGACAAGTATTACAATGAGAAACTCATACATAGTATCTGCCATTTGCATTTTCACATATTCTCCAAGTCAGGTCAAATAAAACTGAAATTACTAGTTATCAAATATTGCCTAATATGAAATTCAAATTTTAAAGGAAAAGTCAATGTTATTCCAAAAAGCCAAATCCATTAATAGAAGTTTTTTTACCATGTGTTTTACTCTAGAACTTACATTATCATCATTCATCAAATTATTTTTATAAATCTTGGAGGAGCAATTTAAGTACACAAGAGTCTGTTTGAAACATGAGCTAAAAGTTGAAGAACTGAAAGTGGAAAATACATGTTACGCTTCTTTAAAGAAAACCTAATGCATAATTTTTGCAATATGCCAAAATCATCAAGTCATTCACATTATTAATCTTGGATGTTAGCTCACTGGAAAGGTTTCTCATGAGTCTTTGTCTAAAGGACTATAAAACTTTCAAAATACAGTTATAAAAAGTGATAAATCCACAGTTTTATTACCACTAAGACAAGAAGGTATGCTTTCAAAAACTAGCACAAAAATTTAACCACAACAAAGTTATATTTAAGGAAATTCTAAATGTATGTGTATGATATTTATAAGTATGTTTGTATTTAATATGTAAACTTTATTGTACTTAAGCTTATCAATAAAATTAAAACACATATTTGCTCTATGAAATAAATTATTAAAAGTACTACATACACACATATACAGATATATTATAATATTTTGCTGAAGACAACAATTGTTCCTCATTATAAAGATCCCAGTTCTAGGAATTAAGAGACCATTTCTGACTTAACCGTATTCTCCTTGTTGATGTACTAACTACTACATTTCCAAGACTTGAGTTTTCATTTGGATTACAGAGGTCAATCTTGCATATAATTTATTTTCAAGGAGCATTCACATAATAAAGCTTCTTAAAGTTTATCTTCCTTGTCAGCCATCAGCAGTAACTTTAATCATTATGCCAACATAATGGACAAGATGGTGGAGTCTAGGTTCTGCCATTAATCAGCTTATTTCTCAGTTCTGTGCATCAGATCTACTCATCTTTACAAGCAGTGTTGAGCTGGATTATATATGAGGTGTCTTATGCCTGAAATTTTTATAATTAAGTTATACTTTCCAAATAGGGATCTAACCAAAATTCAACTTTACTGCAGAAGAGGTGCTCAAAATGTGTTCCTCGTCCCACAAATACAAATACAAATCAAAAGGTTGTCTTAGTATTTTCTAAGAAAGATTTCACATTCATTGGTCATCTACTATAGACCAGATGATGTACATCTATCTAGCTCCATCTATAAATTTATATCTTTTATCAAAGAGAGGCTCAGAGAGATTATTCAATATACCAACGATCATAGAGCTAGTAAGTGGTAAAGCTGGGGATGGCACACAAACCTTTCTGACTATGAAGCTTGTATGCTTCCCGTCTCAGCAACAAGTTCGTTAAGAACCATGATAATTGAGAGGTAACTCTATGGCTAAATCTATTAAATAATCCACCAATGCTAAAGTCACCATTGCTCTCTCCTTTTCTTATGCAAGTTCTATCCATTTCTTGGTACCCCCAAAAAAGAGTTTTTATCTGCAACAGGGAAGTAAAATTCAAGTATTCGATGCAAGCTGCTGATAGGTGCCTATAAAGGCAGGAATTAATGTAAGTGACATGGTAGTTGATAATACATTTGTTGATGATAATGGTACCTCTTAAAAACTAGAGAGCAATATGGGCTTTGGTGACAGTGTTTAAGCAGAGAGAAGAAATTGAACAATGTACTTTATCGGGCTTTTCCAATAGGATTCCAGGATCATTCTCTGAATTACCAGTGAAAATCATTCCACTCCTAACACCTGATTTAGGGTTTCCTTTTAGCCTTGTCATAATATTACCCCACCTTAGGAATTTCAAAAATTGGCAGGTTGAGAAAACAAGAGAGCAACCACACTCAATGTGACATCTTACTATATGTATTCTAAATGTCCTCACTGCATTGTTCTTTAGTTTTCAGCACAGACTGGAGACCAAAGCCCTGGATTTGAATTTTGGTTCTGCCAATTACTAGTGCTGTAAGTTTGGTCAAACTAATAAATATATCTGTGTTTCAGGTTCTTGTTCATTCAAACTGGTTACTACTAGGAAGCTCATGGAATTGTAGTGAGGAACCAGATAATATATGTAAGACACTGAGCACAGTGCCTATCACACAGGAAGCCCTCAATAAAAGTTAGCTGTTGTATCCCTGAAACTAATACTAAATAATATTGAATGTAAGCTGTAATTAAAAATAAATTTTTAATTTAAAAAAGACAAAAAATTGGCTGTTACTATCAAAAAGCAATAGACTAAGAGAACTCGCATTTTTTATAGAAATCCTGATGATAGGATAATATTCCTAGTAGTAATTTTCTTAGATGGTGGGAAAAAGTTGAACTTGAGCAAAATCCAGGATATGCATGATATTTTTATTAAAATGAGAAAATACACACATACACACACACACACACACACACACGCATACACACGTCTGGTCCATTGTTTCTTACAAAACAATAAGTCATATTCCAAAATTTAAGCTTTGAAGCTTTATATGCTCTTAACAGTGGGTTATCATGAATAAAATTTAATTTGCTCCTTTCTTCCTTAACAATGTTTCCTGAATATCCTGCAATAACCATGTATTTTGTAACAAATATTTCACTGTTTATTTTTCTTAAAATAAGGATCATATTTATGCTTCAAAAATTAAAATAAAATAAAAGCCAATCTATAAACAGACAAAATGTTAAGTAATAAAATATCAGAAGTTTATACCATGATACAATTTTATGACCTACTCTCTAGGTAAAGGAAGGTTAAAATTCAAGGTGATTGTTCTCAGGTGGTTAAAATGATGCCTTTGTTTTAAGCAACAGAGATGATAAAACAACACTAACACTAAATATTTTTAATATCCTGGGTAACCTATAATGTATAATATTCAACATTCATTTGTTTTAAACAATCTTCACATGGGTGAAATATTACAAATATCTTTTAACACCAAAATATATTTTTGGTTTATAATATGGGTCATTATCTATTCAAAAAAAGTTGACCACAGTGAAATGTGATGTTTCTACAATGTGAATTAGAAAAATAACAAATTTTTCTCAGTGAGACTAAAGAAAATAACATATGGACCTTTGAAACATGCTTCTTGAAGCAGTCAACCAGAATATTCTTTTAGATAAAAACAGTGGAAGTTAACTGGGTAAGAACATTCACTTGACTAAAAATGAAGTCTGTTTTGCCTTAATTTAGTCACTATAAAGTACTAAGAATAAACATTTATTTAAAGGCAGCGATGTGATTACTGATATTGAATTGTTCGATGCTTTTAATCATGCAGCAAAAACTGAGGGGGAAAACCATAGCACTGGAAACTGAGGTCCGTTTTGTAGCCATAGGCTTGAAAATACAGTAGTGCTCCTCATCCCTTTCCTGACCCACAGTAACCTTTCCACAGTTCTGCCTGCATTAGGCCTTTTCTGTGAATTATACAGACCAGTCTGTTTGCCTGGTCTCTCCATATACTGCCCCCACATTCACTTTTTGCATTACAAATCTGTGTTGTGTATCTAAAACTCAAACTAAACCTGAAGTACTAGCTTCCTGCCCTTCAATTGTGGACAAGGGCATGGTCTACTATGTCCAATGTCAGTGACGATATGAAATTATTCAGGGATACCAGTTAGAATAGAGGACTGAGGCCTAAATAGGAGTCAGAGCACCATTAAATCTTTCTTGATTGTTGGCAGGATATAAATTATAAATGAAATTTTAGAGTGACAGCAGCAAGAATGGTAAGAACAGAAGAGATACAAAAATATCCTAAGGGAAATGTTCAATTTGTGTTTTTTTGTGACTCACGGAGTTTAGGATACACAGTGAGGGATCAGAACTCTGGTAGGGCTGTTGATACTCAGGAGCATAGAGGTGATCACAGATGGCATGACAATAAATGGGAAGGATCAAGAAAGAACGTGCACCATGGGAAGAGAACCGGGTTTGAGCTCTGGAGAAAGAAGACATTAAGGAGAGGTCAGAAATAAAGGGGCCATGGCAGTGACTCAGAAAGAATGCACAGTGGACAGAAAAGTACCAAGAGAAAGCAGTGTCTCAGAAGAAGAGGGGAAAATTTCCTGAAGTTATGACTCATAGTGTCAAACACTCAGAGACATCAAGTCAGACTGGGCTGTAAAGGGGCAACGGGATTTGCAGATTAGGAAGTGACCTGTGACCTTTTCCAGAGCAGTGGAAGTCACATAGTATGAGTGGATGGTGATCACAGTAGAAAGTGAGAGGGAAGGGAAAAGGAGAAACTGAGGAAAAAATTATAGAGAATGGATTACCTTCAAGATGCTAGGATCTATAGAGAGAGTCCTAGGGTACTGTTTAAATTTTTTTGAGGTTTCTAAATATCATAGATTGGTTCCTCTGCCGAAAGGGGAAGCCTTCCTCTGTATCCCACCAAATTCTCTATTGAAATCACAAAAGCTCGCCTATTACTGCCACTACTTCTTGTGCATCTTCTGCAACCACCAGGAAGACCCTTCCCTTCTCTATTCTGTCACTCAACCAGCTAATGGAGGTAGGTTTTTGCTTGTATTCTTCTCCCCATGCTCTCTCCTGGTGAAAGAACACCCCTTTCTATGGAGGATACATCCCAAGTAATTTGTCTGGAACTAGCTATCTCTACTATTAAAGAGGTAGGTATTTAACCAAGGACAGCTCAATGGGAGCACTCTATCTCCCTGAGCACGGTGAGTGGTTCAAAAAGTGCAGAGATTCCAAAGTGGGCCTGTCACAAGAAACCTCCTGGGCCTATCAGAAAAATAAAACAAAATATATGCACGCTTCTCTCTGGATACACTAGTTAAAAGACTGGCATAGCCTAGAGCTGCTTCTGTAAGAAGAAAGCTGCCTGTGCGTGAAACTGATACAGAAATGAGCAGAGAAGAGCAATGGGAAGATGGAAGTGTATCCTGTTCTGATGATATTTGTTGTGCCTGAAGTAGGTATCAGTCCCTGTACTCTCTAGTTATTAGAGTCAATAAATCTCTTCCTTGGCTGTTATTTCAAATTGGATCATTTGCAATAAAAGAGTCCCAATACCATTCATTTCTCACTAATCCCATGCTTCTGAATACCACAGTAATCTGTTTTAATGCACTCTCTCTCCTCCACTAAATTATATCTTTCTTGAGGGCAGGAAAGATGTATGTCTCTCACAATGCCTTAGGCATAGTACCTGTTCAATAAATACTTACTAAAGAAGCAAATGAGCAAAAGAAACTTTTACATCCAAACATCAAGAGCTACAATTAAACAACTCAACAATTCAACCAGAGCACAATGAATAAAACACATAGTTATCTGGTCTGCTGCTGTACCTCTCCATTGTCTAAAGAGACTATCCTCAGCATGCTTATTCCTGCCCAATCTTCTCAGGTCAATCGCCTTCTCACCTTGTTCACTCAAGTGGAAGTGGAAATTTCATATTATAAACTATGTTCCTTGTTCTGGAAATTATCTATACAAATGTCAATTTTTTGGAGGAGACTAAAATTGCACTGCATTAAGGACAAGATTAAGGAAAAACTCATTACTAGACACATTCCTTGAGGCCATGAAATACATATGTTAGTATGGCGCCTTGCACGTACTACTTCCTCAATAAATATTTACTAATTAAGTCAACAACTGAGTTGAAAACAGTTTAAAATTTTAGTCGGGAAAAATCTGAGTCAAATTTTGACTTCTGTCTGAATAGACGGTAAGGAGGAGGAGAAGACTTAAGAGACAGAAAAAGTCTTCCTTGGCTGGGACACTCATATTCTGCCATTGGCCAATGTCCCATTGCTGGCTCTTTCTCGTAGTTTGTGTTTTTATGGGTTCCTCAGAGATTCGCCTTGCTGAGGTCCTCAGAATGTAGTTCTTGGACACTGATCATGCCACAGATGCTTACTGAAGAATCCCTTCAACTTCAACATCAGATTATCAAACTTTAATCTCTTTCTGCTGAAACTGTCTTCCTCCCTGTGGAAAAGTCTTCAGTGCTTGGCTGGGAGCAGGGAGGGAAGCAGTGGCGGAAGAGGTCAGAACAGGCTCCCTTCTATAGGATCCACATATGACCTCCAGAAAACTACATCTTTGTCCTGTGAGTTGTAGAAATAGGGCTTAATTCCCACTGCCTCTCTGCCTCTTTGCTATCCCTCCCTTCTGATCTTTGTTAACATCAGATACCAGAACCTCTGCACGACAGGCCAGGCTATACACATCAAGCTCCCTGAGTGGTTCCCTGACTTCCTGTTCACATGCACTTTTGCGGGGTGGGGGAAAGAATGAGGGTAGAATGAGAGAAACACCTCACACTCTTAATTCTCTCCTCAGGAATTCTTATTATCACACTCTTCATCAGTCTTATTATCATCCTCTGCCTCCTCCCCTCACGCATCCTCTCAGGTGAGTGAGAAGCAACCGGTAAAAACAAACAACAAATGAGATCTCTAATCTCCCAGCAAATCCTGAATGGGTGGCTTGAACACATTATTCTTGGTCCTTTAGAGCCTTGCTGCAGCTCTGAAGCAACACAGTCAGTCACATTTAACAACTTGTTATATAGGGGACATTATTGAAAAACGTAACTTTGCTATGACTTGAGTGGTTCAAGGAGAAGATGGATCCTCCTTTTACCAAATAATCACTTGAGGTTGCCAATGAGCCAGGAATCCTTATTGTAGGACATTCCCATTCACTTTTATCCACTGGTAGGGCTTGGATGAGAACCCAGGATTTAATTCCCAATCCAGAGTCCCTCTATGACACTTTGATAGGAGGAATAATAATTTTCTAATGTAACCCTGTAAGCAGAGAAATAATCAGAAATGCAAAGCAATCCTCCTCCTGTCCTTCTGTATGAAACAAATAATCCTCTACATCATCCCCCACTGCATGTGTGATAATGGGTTCCATCCTCTCTTGTATCATATTTGGTATTTAGACAATCCTCCTCCTCCTACAGTCCACCTAATCTTATGAACATAATTCTTTTCTCTCTTCCTCCTCCCTACACAAACTTCATTCCTGGTTCTTCTGAAGTATGTGCAAACTAGTACGCTAACAGTCTTTGAAAGCAAGCATCATATATCAGCCTAAAACAGCAACTGGACAAAGTGCGTCTACTATTTTATATTATCTGAGCTTGCTTTTAGCACCTTTTACAACAAAAGTGTTGATTTTTTTTTCCCCTTTATAAAGTGGCTGTAGCATTCTGTGGCAAAATGCTACAGGCCCAAGTTCATGGTAAGTTCAGAGGAAAGGAATGTTCAAAGAAAACCGAACCCAGAGCATTGTGGGTAGTGATATGGAAAGTTGACAAAACAATGATAAACAATGAGGGGAAAAGAAATAATTAAGTGTTCTGAAGCACTGTATCAACATTTTATGCATTGTTAACTTTTTTTTTAAGGAAACTGTTTTATTGTATGTAGTTTCATGGAAAGATACTAACCCAGTCTGTTGGAACAGCATACTGCATGTATAATGATTATAAAACTTTTTTAATAAAAAAGAAAATGGGTAAATATGCCTGCCTGAGATAAGGCTTTCTGGACAAAATATAATACATGGAAATCCTTTCTTAAAGTGCTTTGTGGATTTAAGAAGGTAGGAAACTTAAAACAGGAGAGTTACAGTAAACACCTAAGTCTAAACAAGGTGTGAAAAATTGGACTATATGCCGCAAGAGCCAAAGCAAGAAGTAAAAGAGAAGCAGCTAACAAAAAAAGTTAAATACTTTATAGATACATTTTCTAAAGGTACCTCTGAAAAAAATTTTGAGTAATGAGATTTGTATAAGAGGCAAAATTTTTATATTGTTGGAATGTGATCCCATACCAATCATCATTCACCCTATAACTGATGTCTTGTTTAGGTCCATTTCAATACAGATTATGTTCTTTTATTTGTATTCCTTGCATTTAAAACAAAAATTTATTTCGTTTCATGAATTATTTCAGGCATAAGGATACATGAGTGAATAGAACATGTAAAACTCCATGTGCCCCAAAACAATGTATTCTAGTGAGTGGAGCAAACAATAAATAAACACATGGTATATTAGAAAGGATGGGATGGTCTGCTGTTTTAGACTTAAGAAGCTGTGAGAGGAGATATTAATGAGAAGTTTGGTCACATTTGCTCAGAGTTGAAGAGGATAGGAAAACAAGTCAAGGGTCCTGTGGTGAGAGCTGTCCTGGGAGGGTAGACAGAGAGGCTGGTGGGAAGTGAGCATGAGGTGAGATGCTTCATAATGAATTAAGAAGCAATCAGAGAACCAAAAACGTTCAGGGTATCATAGGCATTATGAAGACAGTAGCATCTATTCTGAGGGAGATGGGAAGCCATGGGTTTAGTCTACAAACTAACATGTAAGTTTTTAAAACTTCTAAGTTTGGGGAATATTTTTAAAACATTTCTTAAGCCTCAAACCCTAAAATGATAAGATAGGCCCAGGAAGACTGAAATGAGAATATTTAACATGGTTACTGGGACTTCACTTTCTTTCACTTAACAGCTAAGGTGCTACATGAATTCAGCAATTTCCATCATACCCTGTTGAAAATCACTGATTGGATTTGTGGTAACAGCCAATAATGTAACCGTTCAGCATTCCAAACCAATTTGATTCTGTCATATCTTAGAGAGACAATTTATTTCCTTACATAAACTAGATTCCTAAAGAGAAAAGGGACATGCATTGTTGACATCAGTCAAATGTCTGTTTGTTTTGTTCAGCACATGTAAGACGAAAGAACAAGAATGAGTTGTCACAGTTTCAGATATACGGATTTGATAAAGAATCACTGAGAATGTTTAGCTGCCGGAAAGATAAAATCTCCTGGCAGGCCAAGCTGTACAATAATCAGTATTGACTCAAATCAGATGTTATTGTGCATTATCAATGTAACAGGTTGAGACTAAGTTTCCTTTGCAGAAAAAATGTTTTGAAAGAACAAGGAAAAGCAGCTTTTTCAACATACATTCTAGTATAGCACAACTATAATAGCCACAAAAAAATGCACTGCTCTCTTGTCAACTATGAGTAAACGATGGATCAGTAAATTCTTATATTATTATTCATTAAATGCTAGCATTCAGAAGTTTAAGAAGCTTTCAGAAGCCTGCAGTTTTTAAACTAGTGTTTTTAACAAAGAGACAAATGTCAGGGGTTGGTGGGGGGGGAGTGGGAGGGGTCGAGCTACTTCTGGATAATGGATTGCTGATTTTTTAAGGTTCTCCAAACACATTTAATATTTAAATGACACATCCTTCTTGAAATGCCCACAGGGTCCAAACAGAGGAAACTATTTTATTTGAAAGGGAGGAATAGAGTTTTAGCCATTAGTTAAAGATGCATTCCAAAGTCTTAACAGAAAAAACTACCATCTATTAAGCATTCAGCTATGTGCTAGGTCACTGTATTTGTGTGCACATGGATATCATTATAGCCACTCTCTAGATAAGGAAACTGAAAGGGGAGATATTCAGGGTCAATACAGAACCTTCAGCAAGAACAGGAATGCCATGATTCCAAGGTGAAAGCAAATGGCACCAAAGTAGGAAGTTAGGAATCAGACATGGACTCCATTTGAAGTCTCCTGTAGGAGATGCTGTTGTGTGCTGTCCCCACAACGTAAAATCGTCCCTTCAGTACAGAAACATTCACTGCCCAGCTGCCAGCAGCAGAGTAGCAGAGTAGCTTTTCCTCATCTGTGGTTTTGCTTTCCATGGTTTCAGTAACCCGCAGTCAACCTCGTCCAAAAATGTTAAATGGAAAATTCCAGAACTAAACAATTTGTAAGTTTTAAGTGGCATACCATTTGGAGTAGCGTGATGATGAAGTCTCACGCGACCCACTCCATTCAGCCCAGGGCGTGAATCATCCCTTTGTCCAGCGTGTGCAGGTGCTATACGCTGCTCACTGTTAGCCACTTAGTAGTCATTGGTTATCAGATGGACATACCCCAGTGCTTGTGTTCAAGTACCCTGTATTTTACTTCATAATGGCCCCCAGGTACAAGAGCAATGATGTTGGTGATTCGAATATGCCAAAGAGGAGCTGTAACATGCATACCTTAAGTGAAAAGGTGGAAGTTCTCCATAAGTAAATTAAGAAACCATATGCTGAGGTTGCTAAGACCTGTGGTGAGAATGAACCTGCTATCCATGAAATTGTGATGAAGGAAAAAGAAATCCATGTTAGTTTTGCTGTTGCACCTCAAACTGTAAGTACTTAGTTAAGATGGAAAAGGTATTCAATTTGTGGAAGACATGACATCTCCATGGCTCTAGATCCTCCCTCAGAATGTCAGTAGTAGTCTCAGGCTCTGTCACCATGGTTGCAATATTCTCCTCCCTTCATCTCATCACGCAGGCATGGTATCATCTCACACTATTATAAGAAGGGTGAGTACTGTACAGTAATCTATCCTCTGACAGAGTTACATCCCCCTAACTTTTATTATAGTATATTGTTAAAATTGTTCTATTCATATTTGTTATTGTTGTTAATCTTTCACTGAGCCTAATTTATAAATTAAATGTTATCAGACATATGCATCTATAGAAAAAAAAACATTGCATAGATAGGGTTTGGTACTATCCATGGTTTCAGACATCCACTGGGGATCTCGGACTATATCCCCTGCAGATAAGGGGAACAACTATATACATGCTAACACGCTCTGGGCACTGGCTGGCTGAAGGGAGCTGGCTAGCCAGAGGTTATACTTCTCTCCAGGGGCAGCAAACATCTAGTGACTGCTCAGTGAGAAAGTACAAAGGACAGCCCCTTACCTCAATTCAGGAGAGCTCTGAAGGTCTCTCACAGCTCTAGAACTGCCCATAGCATTGGTTGAGCCCTCTGTTACACATGAATCTGCCCGCCTTGCTTCCCTTACCCTCCTAGGTATTGTTACCAAGAGTACACAGCTATAAACCTCATAGATGCAATGTCAGAGTCCAACATGTATTTCCAAAGGAAACTGACGAAAGACAACATGACTACAAGAATAAATACTAGATGATGCTGTTCATACCACTTGAAAAAACTGAGATTAAAAGGTAGTAACTGATTCTATTGGGCACCTCTATGGGCTAATGTTAGTTTCTAATGAAATTCCCATTATAACTGGAAGCAAGGCACAGGTAGTTGCATTGTCATGAAGTGCTTATGTTTAGGTTAGTTAAAACAAAATGAATCATTGGATTAAGTGAGAAATTATTAATGAGTAATTTTATAGTGACTACAAAGAGCTATATAGCTCATCTAGGCTACATGGTGGTCAAATATGCATGGTATCAGGTATGTCTAATTAACTACATACTCCTTAACATGGTAAAATATTATTTGTGCTTGAGAAGCTTGTTAATTTTTTAAAAATTATGTAAGTGTGTATGAGTTCAAGGGGAATAAAAAGTAGTAAAAGGAGAAAGTAAATTTTATTGCAATAGACTATTGATTTTCATCTAGATCCAAAAACAGATTCCAAAATGGATTATTAAAGTGATGGCTTTTGAGCATTGAGACCACAAAATAGACATGACAGGAGTCAGAGTGCATTACAGTGATAACAAAAAAAAAAAAAAAAAAAAAAAAGATCAGATACACCATATCTGGGTTTCAGTTAAGTTACTGACCTCAGGCTGATTATGCTGAGGTTAAGACTGAGAATAAGCTGGATAATAATATAAATAATTGAGGTTATAAAATATTGGACAACCATATCCAGAGAGAACTGCTACCTTAATTGATATTAGTCAGAAGGGAAAAGGTTGGTAGCTCCCACTTCTGCCTCTAGCTCTCTGTCCTTGGCCTGGTGATCTGCAAAGGAATCACAGGGAGGGTGTGGACTGGCTAGAAGCAAATGTTTATGGGAACATGGTTAGCTTTATTTTCTAAGAAGAAAATCTGCTATGATAGAAACAATATGTTATTTTCTGAAGAATGATTGGATAATCTTAATCAGAATTGTATAAGGCAATCTTTTACAAGGCAATAACATAAAATAACAAAGTATCACAACACAAAGGCGAACAGATTATGGAGACCTCAGAGAAAAGTGTTAGAAGAAATAACGGGTAGAAGAATTAACATCATTAAAATGTTCATACTACCCAAAGCAATCTATAGTTTCAATGCAAATCATATTATGATACTAATGGCATATTTCACAGATCTAGAACAAATATACCAGAAAGATATATGAAATCAAAAAATACCCCAAATAGCCTAAGCGATCTTGAAGAAGCAGAACACAGTGGGAGGGATCACAATACCGGATATCAAACTATATTACAAGGTCACTGTAATCAAAACAGTCTGGTGCTGACATAAGAACAGACACATAGATCAATGCAATAGAATAGAGTTGCAGAAATAAACCCATGATTTTGTGCTTAATTAATATTTGACAGAGGAGGAAAGAGCATACAATGGAGTAAAGACAGTCTCTTCAATAAATGATGTTGGGAGGACTGGACACACACACACAAAAAAAAAAAAAGAAAGAAAGAAAGAAAGAAAAGAAAAGAAACTAGACCACAATCTTATACCATATATCAGAATAAACCTAAAATGGACAAAATATTTAAATATAAGTCATGATACCATAAAAATCCTAGAGAAAAACATAGGCAGTAAAATTTCAGATATCTTGTATAGCAATGTTTTTGTCAATATATCTCTCAGGGCAAGAAAAATAAAGGAAAAGATAAATAAATGGGACTACTCCAATTAAAAAGCTTCTGCATGGCTATAGAAACCGTCATCAAAATGAAAAGAAAACCAACTGCATGGGAGAACATATTTTTCAATGATACATTGGACAAGGGATTAATCTCCAAAATATATAAGGAACCTACATGACTCAACTCCAGGAAGACAAATAATACAATTAAAAAACGGGCAAAGGACCTGAATAGACACTTTTCCAAAGAGGACATACAAATGACCAATAGGCATATGAAGAAATGCTAAATATCACTAGCCATCACAGAGATGCAAATTAAAACCACAATGAACTTCTGGTCAAGATGGCAGCATAGGCAGACAGGGCTTGCCTCCTCCCACAACCACATCAAAACTACAAAAAAATATAGAACAACCATCACTCAGAACTGTCAGAAATCAAGTTGAATGGAATTCTGACAACTAGGGAAGTAAAGAAACCACATCCATCCAGAGTGGTAGGAGGGACACAGACATGGAACAGGCTGCTCCCACATCTACATGTGGTGGATACAAATTCAGAAGGGACCTTGGCTGGTGTGGCTCAGTAGATTGAGTACTGGCCTGTGAACCAAAGGGTCGCAGAATCGATTCCCAGTCAGAGCACATGCTGGGTTATAGGCCAGGTTCCCAGTTGGGGGCGCTCAAGAGGCAACCACACATTGATGTTTCTCTCCCTCTCTTTCTCCCTCCCTTCCCCTCTCTCTAAAAATAAGTAAATAAAATCTTTTTTAAAAATTTCAGAAGGGTTATCTCAGGAGAGAGAAGTCCCATCCCCATACAAGGCCCCCCAACCCAGGGTTCCAGTGCCAGGAAGATAAGACCCCACAATTTCTGGCTGCAGAAAACTAGCAGAGATTGAGTCAATGGAAGAAACTGCTGGAGCCCTAAGGAGCTCCTCTTAAAGAACCCACAAATGGACTCACCTACTCAGACTCACTCCCTTTGAGCTCTAGCACTGGGGTAGCAGCTTTAAAGGCACAAGTGTCATACAGGGACAATCTGAAGTGCCTGGCATCAAGGCAAGCAGAGGCCATTGTCCCTTTTCTGAACCCTCTTTCCACAGAGCCAGCAAGCTGATGCCATATCTGAGAATCCATCAACCTGGCTAACACTGTTTGCCCAGCCCTTCAGATCCCCTGAGACTACACCCCACCCAACTTATGGACCCACCCAAGCTGTTTTTCCATATGAATGGCTGGTCTTGGCTCAAGCTTCACAACTTCCTAAATTCTCTCAAACAAGCAACAGCTGGCCTCAGTAAGCCCCAGGCCCTGCACTACCAGTAGACAGCTTAGATTCACAGCTTTGCTCTGCCTGCGAAATCTCTAAACCCAGCACAAGTAGCAGCCATTTTGGATTACTTTATAGCTCAGGTATCATGGCACCAGCCAAAACACAGGTGGGGGCTGACCTTGTCCACACCACCAGGAAACCTCAGAGCCTGTGCAGCTACAGACCACATCAGAGCACCACGACCCTGCACCTGCACAGCTGATCCTCCACAGAGGGTGGAGGATGGTGGTCAGTGGTCACAGTCACTCCTTACAGCTGAATGGCCTGGGTAAACCCCTCCCATTGACCTATCAACAACAATCAAGGCTCAATTACAAGAGGAGAGTGTACTCAGCCCACACAAAAAGTGAGCGTCAAGTACCCAGCTTGGGTGATAGAGGAGGCTGTGCCACTGGACCCTACAGGACACTAACTATGTTAAGCCATACTTCTAAGACATGGAATCAAAGCAGCTCTACCTAATACACAGAAACACAGGGAGGCTGCCAACACAAGGAGACAAAGAAACATGGTCCAAATGAAAGAACAGACCAAAACTCTAGAAAAACAGCAAAAAAAAATCGTGATAAGCAATTTATCAGATGCAGAGTTCAAAGCACTAGTTATAAGGATGCTCAAGTACCTTAGTGAGGACCTCAACAGCATAAAAAAGATCCAGTTAGAAACGAGGACACACTAGTTGAAATAAAGAACAAGTTACAGGGAAACAACAATAGAGTGGATGAAGCTGAGAATCATATCACTGATTTGGAACATAAGGAAGCCAAAAACAACCAGTCAGAACAAGAACAACAAGAAGAAAAAAGAATCCAAAAAAAAAAAAAGTTGTAAAAGTAGCCCTTGGGGCAACTTCAAGAGGTCCAACATTTAAATCATAGGGTGCCAGAAGGAAAAGAGAAAGAGCAAGAAACTGGAAAGTTATTTGAAAAAAAAAAAAGAAAAATGACAGAAAACTTCCCTAACTTGGTGAAGGAAATAAACATGCAGGGAAGGCCAGGAAGCACAGAGAGTTCCAAAGAAGGTGGATGCAAAGAGGCCTACTCCAAGATACATCATAATTAAAATTCCAAAGGTTAAAGATAGAGAACTGTAAAAGTAGCAAGAGAAAATAAGTTACAGGAGATGTCTCATAAGACTGTTGGCTGATTTCTCAAAAGCAACTTTGCAGGTTAGGAGGAACTGGCAAGAAATATTCAAAGTCATGAAAAGCAGGGACATACAGCCGAGATTGCTATACCCAGCAGAGTTATTGTTTAGAATTGAAGGGCAGATAAAGAGCTTCCCAGACAAGAAAAAACTAAAGGAGTTGATCATCACCAAACAATTATTATATGAAATGTTAAAGGGACTTATTTAAGAAAATGATGGTTTCCAGGTAGGAAGGGGATGTGGGTGAATGGGTAAAGAAGAGAGGGGATTAAGAGGTGTAAATAGGTAGTCACAGAATAACCATGGGGATGTAAAGTACAGTCCAGAAAAATGAGTAGCCAAAGAACTTATATGCATGACCCATGGACATGAACAATGGTGGGGGGATTGTCTGAGGTTGTGGGGGGTACTCGGTGGAGGGGGGAAAAGGGTGAAAAATCAGGACAACTGTAATAGTATAATCAATAAAATATAATTTTTAAAAAACCACAATGAGATATCACCTCACACTTGCCAAAATCACTATCATTAATAAATCACCAAACAACAAGTCCTGGCAAGGATATGAAAAAAAGATAATCTTAGTGCACTGTTGGTAGGAATGCAGACTGGTGCAGCCACTATGGAAAACAGTACAGAATTTCCTCAAAAAAACTAAAAATGGAACTGCCTTTTGACCCAGGAATTCCACTGCTGGGAATATACTCTAAGAATCCCGAAACACAAATTCAAAAGGATATATGCACCCACATGTTCACAGCAGTGCTATTTATAATAGTCAAGATTTGGAACTAACCTAAGTACTCATCAGTAGATGAGTGTTTTAAAAAATAAAATATGTAATACATCTTCACAATGGAATAATATGCAGCCAGGAAGAAAGAAGTAATTCCTCCCTTTTGTAATAACATGAATGGAAATGGAGACTATTAAGCTAAGTGAAACAAGAGGAATTTAATGAACAAAATATCAAAATAGAACTACTAGAGGCATGGAAACATGGAAAAGACTGACAGCTGTAAGAGGGAAAGAGGGAGGTGGGGACTGATTGAAAGAAGATGAAGGGATTAGTCAAATAACATATATGAAGAACCCACAGACATGGACAATTGTGAAGGGATTGATTATGGAATTGGTGGTGGGCGGGGCGGAGAGGGGCAAAGGAGGAAAAAGTGGGCCAACTGTAATAGCATAAACAATGTAAAAAAAGAAATAACTGGGCCTTTAACAATCAACATTTAACACATATATATTGAGCATCTCCTATGTTCCAGGAATTGCTTTCTGCACTAGAGATACAGCTGTGAACAAGTGATACAAGACCCTGTTACAGTCTCACAGTGGGAGGTCCAGAATGATAATAAATAGCTAATAAATCATTAAGAAAATACTCCATTAGGATGATTTCTATAAAGAAAACAAAATATGGCCATATAATAGGGACAGACTAAGGCTACCCTAGATTAGATTCATGAAAAGGTCTTCCTGACATGGTGACATCTGAGCTAAGACCTGAAAAGCAAGGAAAACACAACCATTTGAAGGAATGGGGGAAGAACATTCCTGGCAGATACACAATGTTAGAAAAGTCTTATGCATACGGTCTTTACACTACCTCTGAAGAACAGAAAGGACAGTCATGTGGCTAAAATATACTGACTGCAAGATGTAAAGATTAAGAGTTGAGATCTGAGGAATAAGCAAGAATCAGACTACAGAAAGCTTTTTGCACTGATTTGTTTAGAAAGACCACTCTGGCTGCTACTTAAAGAACTGAATACAGTGCAGATGGGAGTGGTTAGAACAGAAGTTCAAAGACCAGGTAAAAAGCCTATTGCAACAGTCATCAAGAGATGGTGGTAATGGATGAATTTAAGAAGATAAAATTTAGTAATGGTAATCACAAGACCTGTTTTGATACCCACAGTTCCCCCCAGTTAATACCAAGCATAAGACAGGAGATTCATGAGTTAGCAATATCTCAAATCTTAAAAGCACAGGGTAAAACAAAATAATGGGGCTATGTCTAAGGGACATAAGAACCAACCTGAAAAAGCGACCACGGCCCATAGCTGGAGCAATTTGAGCAACAAATAAGTAATGCATTATTGGATTACAATCCAAAGTATCAAATAAATATCCATGAGTCCCATATCGGTATCAATAAATGACTGAATAGAAAAATAAATTGGGGAAAGAGAAACCATCCATATAGAATTCCAAATAATTGATGTAAATAACATATGTTTAATTCCTTGCCTCTTGAGTATGGTCTTCTCTTCCAATGAGGAGAATATGGAAAGGGAGAAAATAAGTATATTTATAACTGGGTGACCATGGTTAGTGTCATCAGTGATAAACCAAATTGACAGCATGTACCCTTGAAATGATGGGATGGGAATGGCATTTCATCTTTGTGATCTTCCTCCTTTGAACCCATAACCTAAGTCCAACCATGATAAAAACTTCAGACAAATACAAATTGAGGGATATTCTACAAAACACCTGAGTGTCAAGGTGATAGAATACAAGGAAAATTGAGACACTATTATAGTCCAAAGGAAGCTAATGAAACATGACAACTAAAAACAATGTGTATCTTGGATGGGATCCAGAAACAGAAAAACTAAGGAAATTTGAATAAAGTATAGAGTTCGGTTAAACAGTAAAGTACCAATGTTGATTCATTATTTGTGACAAACCTATCACAGTAATACAAAATGTTAACAATAGGGGAAACTGCTTGGAGAGTGTATGGGAACCTCTATATCATACTTCAACATTATAATCTGAAACTATTGTAAAATTAAAGGTTTGTTTTATTTTAAAAAAGAAAGAAGAAATAGCATAGAGCCTTGGATTGGTTCCCATTAACAGAAGTATGGCATCCAGAGACTGGAAGCCAATTCCACCTCCACTAAGTCTTGCAGACACATAGCCATAGTACGCTGGGAAACGTAGAAATGCCAGGTGCCAGGCTTGGAGAGGGGCATTGAAAAACGCTCTGGAAATAAGAGTAACCATGACGGACAAAGAGCTTAAAGTTGTGTCACATGAGAAGCAACTAAAAGTACTGGGTGAGCTTAACCTAGAAAACACGAAGGACTCAACTACATCAAGTTATTTGAGGAGTTATTATAAAAAGTGAGAATTTGACCTTCTATTTAGTCTCAAGTTGTAGGATTTGGTAAAAATGGAGGGATGATCATGAGTGAGAAAACATCTATTCAAGAAAAGGAAGAACTTAGACACCTAGAATCACTATCCTAAAGGGAAACAATGTGCCCTTCCCACACGGAGCATTCACACCGCTGCTAGAAAGACATTGTCCAGACATTGTAGAGGAGATTAACATTTGAACTCCAGGAGACTCTCTACGTATAAAATACTAAAATGTAATGTTTTCTTGCTTCCCTATCAGCACTTAATAAACGAAAAGAAAACTGGTTGAGCCCAAAATCCATACCACACTATAGTAATTTGTGTACTGCATTCATTTTAAACTTATTATTAGCAAATATGTTCATTTCTTCATGCATTTTTTAAATTTTTCTTCTGTGCATTTTAACTGTGAAAGACTTTCTTGACTCTATTAATGGAATGTGGAATAATATATTTCTATATCTCCAGCACAGACAACACTCTTTAATTTAAGACTCAGCTATCCAATTGCTTATTTGACCCCTCCACTTGAAAGTCTAATCAGCATTCCCAACTTAATTTCTTCAAAGCAAAACTTCTGATCTTCCACCCAAACCTGCAGTTCCCTCAGTCTTCCTTATCAGCAAATACCACCAACCTACACCTAATTTCCTTCCATCCATCCCCATTTCCATTTCATTAGCACATCCTTAAAACCTATATGTTCAAGGGTCCACTCTCTACATCATGACTACCGCCCCTCAACCAAACTAGTCCTTCCTAGACTCTCACACTCACTTCCTAACTGGCCCCTGCTTCTACTCTTTCCCCTTACAACTTATTTCCCACAAAGCAGCCATCACTCTCTCTCTCTCTCTCTCTCTCTCTCTCTCTCTCTCAATACACACACACACACACACACACACACACACACACACACACACACACACACACACGGTCAAGCCCCTTCTTACATATCTGCAATAGTTAACCATTGTACTTAGAGAAAAATATTTTAACCCCTTACTCTGATCAGGTTCTTTCAATCTCTCTGAACTCTTCTTACTCTTTGCCAGTGCTCCAACTGCATTAGCCTTTTCTCGATTCCTCTGGAGCCTCAAGTTTGTTGCTCCCTTAGGAATATTGCACCAGCTGCTCTATCTGCCTAATATGTTTCCCTCATATCTTCAAATGTGTGCTTCCTTCTTGTTACTCTAAAATAGCCATTAAGGCATTCTTCATCACATCAGCCTATTTTCTTTCTCTGCATTGTACTTATGACTAGCTAACATTTCCTTAGCTTGTTTATGTTTGTGTTTCATTTGTCTGTGAGTTGTCTGAGAAACCTTGCATACTTTATTAATGACTGTAGTCTCAGAAGCCCAAATATTATAAGCAGTCGATAAATATTTGTTCATTGAATTAATAATTTTAATAATGTAAATAAAGATGACATCTTTTATCATCTGACTTAATATTCTAAAAGTGAGCTTTTCTAATATATAAATAAATAATGCCAATCTTTTAAAATATAATTAAGATTAATAATAAACACCAAATCACACTTACCTACTGATTTTTTTCTACATTACCCAAATTCACTCTTATGCTTTTCTGTCTCTATGTATGTTTGTAGTGTTCCTCTGACTGAAATAAATTCTCCTGGAATGTTCTTAATCCTCATTACCTATTTAAATTTTATCATCTGTGAAAATATTATCCATTTTTAAGACCAATTCCAAACACTACCTTCCCTTTGATGTAGTCTCTGATTGTAAAATTAATATCTATTTTGCATGTACCCTGAATAGTTTGCTACTTAATGACAGCACTTATCTCAGTAAGGGGGCTGAGAATTATTACATAAGTTTCTTAGAACACTAGAACTTGAGATAATTTGTAAAATTCACATTAGCTTGAGAAACACTGCAAAATATATACATATCGCCCTGGGGGAGATTCACAGCATACAATTATGTTAAAGTCTCTTTAAAAAAGTTCCACAGTAAGTAATGTGTGGGGTTTAACATTCTCTAACTCAAATTTTGTTTTGTATTATCTGACTATGGAATCATCGATTGTCTTTGAGGAAAAAGAAACAGATATCTATTAACATCTCACAGAAGACAGCTTGAGATATACCTGACGAATGGCTAAGAGCATGGGGTTTAGAAGTTAGCAATTTAGGGGACTTAAGTTTTAACCTGGGCTCCAACAGTTGTTAGAGAAGTGATCATAAGCAAGTAACTGATTCTTTCTGAATCTCCACATCCCTGTCTTTAAATAAGAGTTGAATATGACTACCACATAGGATTAGTATAATGACTGAATAATAGTGGCATGGTGCCGGGGACTTAGCAGCCACTACTGTATCAATGGTAGCTAACAGCAGAATAATAATAACTTTAATTACTGTTATACCTTAGTGAAGTCAAATCTGAGGTGTTCATTTGTGCATCTCCCACAAGACCTAACAACAATCATGCAAAGAGACTTAAGAGTTTGCAAACTGAACACTTCCAGAAGAATATGGCCCAAACACGTGTTTTTACTGGCTAGCACAATGTCTTAAATATTTCAGGCCTCACACCATTCATTGCCTTATATACATAGAACTTAATTCATGGACGTATGTCATCAGCCTTGCCCTCTAAGGCATTTGAGTTTGCTACTTCTTAGACAGGCGTCATCAATTAATGTTTATTGAATTGCTTGATGTCAATGGATTCTGACCTCTTAAAATTCTCATCCACCGGAAACCCCATTCCCCTTCAAACCAATACCTAGATATTTAACATCAACCTCCTTCAAAAGATTGGCTCACTAGGGCAATGATATACAGATCTAAAATCTAAGTTAAGAAGAAGGTAAAATCTATAGTTTAAAAAATTCTCCAGAGTGCACCTACTTCCCCCACTTGGTGGGTGAGAGAGTGCACAGTGCTGAAGAAATCCAGAGAAAGCAGAGGTCCCCTGAGACTGTCTGTTAATGCCAACTCCCGGAAGGTGGGAGGCATTCTTGCCACAAGGGAGCTGCACTCTGATGGCCTCCAGAGGTCCATTTCACCCTCGAATTTCTATGAAATCATTGGAATTTAAAACAGAGCACTAAAAAGAACTTGGAGATCCTCAAGGCCATCCCCCTGCCTGTTATAATACTTTTGTATTTCCAGGCTCGGTGTTAAAGTGTGAAGGCTGAAGCTGCAAGAGCAATCAATGCGCTAGAGGGCCGAAAAGCTTAGAGGGAGAGAAGAGAAAGGAAAAGAAAAATCTGAGGATAAAGGAATTTATGCCCTCCCAATTAACCTTACGAAGGACCTCAAAATTCCCAAAGCAACCTTGATTCTACCTTTCTTTCTTTTGTTTTCAAATATGGAATTTTCCCCAGGACTAATGTTAGAATTGAGCATATTCTTCCTTTGATTTATGAGAACATTCAGGGAATATAAGGTCATGAAAGTTACCAAACCAGCTGGCTTCACTGCAAAGTAATTAAATAGAAAGTCTTAAAAACTTAAAATCCTTACTAGACTTGTTTCAGGAGAATGTTACATTTATTTTCCTTTACACTCAAAGTACCCACTTCTTCTATTTTTAAAATATTTATTCTAGATTTGCATTAACCATCTCCTTGATGATAGGAATGGACCTAATTCAAAAATCCTAGAAGAGTAGAAATGAGAGCATCTGTATTTGTGGTTAAAACTACTAGCGGACAAGCACAATTCAGGAAATACATGGTTAAAGTAATTAGATAACCAGAAATGCTTGTTAGTTCAGAAAAGCAAAGCTAAATGCTGGAATTTTTTCTTCTAAAAAAAGCCACTATGATTTCAAATAAGAAAAAAAAAAAAAAATCCAAGCAGACTTCTTAATAAGTTGAGCAAAAGTGCATGCTTAAGTGGTTATGCTCTAAACATGAAAGCATTCTAATCAGAGTAGCATTAAGATGTCGGTTTAAAAGCTATCCACATATTAGGTAAAATACCTACACCAAACATTGTGCTGTACTATTTATTTTTCAGTTCCTTTGATTCTGTCCTTAAATTGTCCTTAATAATACCTTGTAGACCAGAGCCCACCCAGAGGCTTTCACAACCCCTCTTTTCCAATACCGTCTCCAGGAACACGCAGACTCTGAAATGCATCTCAGCTGCAAGGTTAGGTAATTTCTTTGCAGTATACCTATTCAGATACACATGGTTAGTAGTTTTTCTAAGAAAACTGATTTTGAAACTATATTCTTACAAGTGTAACCCTGAGCACAGCCATACACATAAATCACTCAGACATCCAGCAGCTAGAAAGCAGAGCCAATGTCTGGTAAAGGAACACGATAGCCAATTAAAGGAAACCAACTGGTAGCAAGCTTAAAAGGCAAAATATGAGACAATGGTCTGTGACTTTTGCTTATGATACCGACGCTTGGTTTAATGTAAAGGCTTCAGATGTTGATGCTCTATCAGTGTCTACATCTCTCTGATTGAGCATGAAATAATAGCACTCTCATTTTTGAAGGCCAAGTGTTTCTGTTTTCTTGTATCCTATAGATATCCAAGAGCAATGAGAGTTACTACATTACATTTCTCCAAATAAAACTTTAGGGTACGCAAATGAATCTAATTATCTGTGACTGAATTTGATAATACTGCTAAAAGCAATGTTAGAGTGGACCTCTTCTCTTGATTTATGCTCTTTGTTTTCTCATTTATTCTCCTGTTTCATTAATTTGGCTGATAAAATACGTTTTCACACCCCAGATTCACCTGCTTATATATTTTACGCATATACTTGAACTGCCAAAATAGTGTGCTCTGTCTACCGGCATTTGGAAAATGTGATAATAGGGTCAAACTTGTCATGGGTTTTAACAGAGGTCTGAAAAGTTCTAAAAATTGATCCAGTGTCATTTTCGCATTTAGCAATCCCACTCAAGCACATAATTCTCAGCTGACTACTAAAACATGTTCAACCATTGGAAAGATCAGAAATATCACTGGCGTGTAGATGTTTCCATGAAGTTGGATACAGTGTGAGTTTTCCACTTGCTTCTATCTTATCTCACTCTCAACACTATTCACTTTAGTCTCCTTACAGATACAAACGTGTGGCAGGTTACGGTATTTTAAAAATTAATTTTCAGTTGCATAAGTAACAGAGATGAATGATTTTTTTATGAGAATCACTTTCATTCTAATTTTTCCAGTTACAAGTTTACATTGAAGTTCCATCTTAGAAAGCAAAAGAATTAATTCAAAAACCTTTTTTTTTAATTCGTTCTCCAATACACCGTCTTTCTGAATTTTTAATGTCTTTAATGAGCAAAATTATATGCTTGGATTTCACATTTCAACATACGGGTATTAAAACTAAATTTTTATGTGAAATATGTTTATGGTAATAATAACTAATGTTTTTTCATGACATAGGTTAAAAGTCTGCAGCCTCTAATTTGATGGGGACTCTATTATCACTTTCTGCAAAATTAGACAGGAAAGAATATTAAGACATCTAAAATATGACACAAATAGAAATCGATTTCTCTCACTTTTTTTAAACAAGAAAGATGATTATATGCTGTTTGTCATTCCATTTTCAGGCCAACTAATGGGATATAGAAATTCACACTTTATTCCACCAAATAAGACCAATAAAAGAATACCCTGATATTTGAATACTGAAGTTCTTTAGATAATAAAGTTAGTTTTATCTTTTTAATGTTCTTATCCATTCAGCCCCATTAAAACTAACATTAAAATTCCTTCACTGCAGGATCCAGTCCAGAGGGCTAGTCCATAGCACATCATCCAGGAAACATACCGTCCAAAGCTTGAAAAATGATGAGTTAATTAAAGATGGGTGAAGAGTATTGAGATGAGAATTCCCCTATTCAAAACTGGAACAGGATCTTATTTTAAGAGTTTCAAAGTAGGCTGATTTGTATGACTGCTATTACATTTTAAACGTCTAGTACTGTACTTTTTGTTTTGGTCATAATTACAAATGAAATTCTAAAAGCCAGGGTGGTTTTACATGGTGCCTTCAGAGAGTTTTTTTTTTTTTTTAAGAAAGAGACCCCTTAGAACTAGTCTGTCCTTCTGCAAAGTTCAGCAGCCAATTCACATCAAAGTACATATTTTGATTAATTTCACTACAGATAATGCCTAAGTAGAGACTACACTCAAAATAACACTCCCAAGTACATCCAAAGATCCTAAAGCTTAGCATTTCCCCAAGACCTCTCTGAAAAAGCCTGGTATCCTGCTGACAATAAGTCCACAACCCTGAAACACTAGGAAGCTTACCTCACGCGGCAGAGGCTGGGTCAGATCCTCCTCCAGACCAGCCACTCATCCCAGCTGCCAGGAGGCCTGGCTGCTCACAATTTCCCAGTAGTTCCTCCTCAGGACCTGTTCCCAGGAGAAGGAGGTGGCTGCTTTGCCTATATTTAGGCGCCTAAAAAGGGTCTGGGGCGGTAGAGGCCCGGCATCCTTGCCTCAATCCCAACATAACCGACAAGGGCCATGCTTCATCCAAGCTCCCTGTGGGATCAACTGAGGCCTGAGTTGTAGTCGCTCCTCAGGCCAGCTCCTCCCTCTTCCTGCTCCCAAGGGCCTTGACTCCCTAACAGGTGTTGATCCCAACTCAGCACTTCAGTGAACCCAGCCCAAGACACATTACTGAGAGGACCTTGAGAGCAACAGAGAAACATCACAGCTCTACTCTACGTATTTTGTAAAAGTAAAAAAACTTCAGTCGAGAACAATTAAATAATATGCAATCAAATGTCTACGAAGTTCCAGAACCAGATCCTATATCTTTTGATTTGTAAGTGGCTGTTCTTTTCTTTGTTAGAAATCAGTTTCCTTAATGGACTTTAACTTGACTTTACCTAATAAAATCACACTTTTTAAAAGACTTTATTTATCTTTAGAGGGGAAAAGAAGGAGAAAGGGAATAGAGGGGAAAAGAAGAAGAAAGGGAGGGAGAGAAACATTGATATAAGAGAGAAACATCGATTGGCTGCCTCTCACACACCCCCAGCAGGGGACCAGGCCCACAACCCAGGCATTTGCCGTGATGAGGAATCGAACCGGTGACCCTTCAGTTTACAGGCTGGTGCTCAATCCAGTGAGTCACACCATCCAGGGCACAAAAATCAGATTTGGGCTTAAGTCTGACTAGGTAACAATCAACAGTTGATCTTTTTTCAGCATCCCACATGCCATATTATATTTCTAAAATCTCTACCAAGGAAGGAGAATGATCAATGGTCTCAATGGGTTGGAGGAATTTAGGGCATCGGGGTGATTGTGGTGAAAACTAACTTTTTTCTGAATTATCTGTTGGAACCAAGTAAGGAGCTTTACATGTTATCTTACTTAATCTTCTCAACAACTCAATGAAGGAAGGAGCAGTCATTTTCTCATTTTACAGATGAAGGACCTAAGGTCCGGTTTGGTCATGCGAGATTTGACTATGAAGCCATTAATGTGTCCACGCACTGCAGTGACTCACTAAGCACTCTCTAGCCTGCCTTGCTTTGCTGTGTTTACAAGTGCCAATCATCATTTACCTTCCTGATTCTCACGAATTAAGTACAGCTTCATGACAGTATATACCTGTTCGCTTGACTCACTATAAATAAAAATCAATGCCACACCTTTCAGAATGTTGATTAGTATCTATGATTTTATAGTGGCAAAGCAAATCATTTAATTTGAGGAATTTGTAAAGCTAAGGCACATTCTTACTGGTTTTTACCATAGTAAAAAATTTACAACGACATCCCTTAACTAGGCACTTTAGAAATCATTTGGCAGTTTACTTTTTGCCAAATGCCATACATTGCTTAAATGTCAGATAGGAAGCAGAAGTTATTTATAAATTGAAATATAACACTATTAAAGCTCAATGTTATATACAGCAACACATTCCAAATAGAGTTCTCAACACTACATTTTAAAGCGCAAATCACTGCATTCGGTACCAGCATGTAAATGTCTTCTTTCTTAATAGAGCACCAGATGTGTGACAAAGACTCCAAAAGGAGAGGCAGTTAAAAGAAAATAGTAATAATATTAATAATGTATTTTTTACCTTAACCTGAAAATTAATTTTTACAACTAAACTTTATAATCTGTTTTTTTCAATGTCTGGGATTCAAAGGAGACTGCTAGTCAACAACAGGAGCCAGGTTAAATGTGAGTTTACTAAACAGAAGTCACTTTTAAAGATGCCAGACGTGGACATGTTAGTTAATCTAAGTAATTCTGTAAAAGATTAGCATTTGTTATCTGCATATATAGAGAGACAACATTTTTAATCTTGTGGGACTGTGTTTTCATGGTAAGGTAAGCCTTTGGATAATTCTTTTTCTGGGGAATTCTAGTGTTTGTAGTTTTATGAGCACAACCAATTGTTACACCGTATGCATAACAAGGTGATTTCTGAATCCCATAAATAAAAGAATTGTAAAATCTGTGACAATTTTTAAATAAAGTTAATGAAAATGTGGATGTTTTCAATGTAAACTATTATTGCCCTGAAAGTGATACAGCTGCCTCCTATTTCTGAATACACAGAAAAATGTGTCTTTATGTTTCCAATACACAGTGTGACATCATGAGGTCCATGAGCTGGTTTTATTTTGTTAGGCTTAAAAATCGGGAGACATTACAGACACAGGAAGATGAGGTGAAATGAGAGGTAAGATAGTAAACGTGTTCTCTATGTTACAGAAACAGGGGAGTCCAAAAACAAACCCCAGAGTTTGCGGCTGGGAGATAGGGAGCAGGAAGCAGCTTTCAGGATGCCCTTGCATGCCTGGGGCTAGTGGCTGGAAACATTGTTGCAAAGATCCGCTTTACTTCCAAGACTCAGGAAGTTGGGAGGGATCTTGGACTGTGGGCTGGTACTGAAGAAGCAGACAGAGCCTACGTAGGGTTCCGTGAATGGTCAGAACTGTTTGCAAGACTCACTGTGTGAGAGGACGGAGTGAGGGAGAGAGAGGAGGCAGGGAGGAAGAGAGGCGCTGCGGACATTTTGGGCTGGCTCTGGCTCTAGGAGAGTGTCTCTCTCAGGCCCTCTCTGGCCCTCACGCCCTTACTCTCTGGCTTTTGTGGGCTCCCTCCATGTGGCTTGGAGGAGGGGGCTCTCCAGGCTGCTATCTGCGTGGTTTGCAGGAAGAAGGAAGTTTGCAAGGAGGCTGAGAATCCAGGCAGTCCTGCATTGAGAGCTGGAGGGCACCACAGCACAGAAAGGACCTCCCCAATCAGAACCGAGTCATTGGCAGCTACTGGTAAAGCTGAACTGTGTCTAGGAAGTAGGGAAATGGTGTTTCTGACTTTCCTAAGACTGGCCAGGTCTGGGAGGGGGAGGCAGGACTATGTGTAAATAAACAATTCTTTTTCTTTTCACCAAACTCTGGTATTGAGAGTTATAATTCTGGCGGCGGGCAATCGGGCCCCTAACTAAACAGCCCGTGGGTTCTGTTACATCTACACTCCATATACTAAATACATGTTAATTCCTTCCTAAAATAGGGTTGAGAAAAAACACAAGACATCCAAGTAAATGTAAATTTCAGAGAAACCGTTTTTAAGTGTCTCCCATGCAATTTGTATTGTGCATATGAATCACCTGAAGATCTTGTTAAAATGAGGTTCTGATTCAGCACGTCGGGGATGGTGTCTCAAAGTCAGAATTTTTATTTGCTAAATCTGGCAACCTATCCTAATTACTTTTTAAAAAATTGCTAAAGATAATAATGTTAAATGTTTACTTGTACCCAGTACTTGCAATTAATAAATGGAATGATGACTTGGTTTTTATTTATATATTTTGTTCGTTGTCTTCTCTAAAAACTCCAGATTAATAGCAAAGATGAAAACCCTGAGGAGGATTTTGAAAATATTACACCATCATCATCGACAGTTACCTTTTTCCACCATTGCAGGTCGTTATCTAATGAGAGGTGTTCAGCCTTGACTGAACATCAAAATCATCCAGAGAGCTTCTAAGACTCCGGTTACCTAGCCATGTGCTACTCGATTAAATACTGATCACTGGGGGCCAGATAGGACCCAGGCATTCATGTTTTTAATCTTCCCAGGTGATTCGAAGGTGCAGCCAAGATTGAGAACCTGCCCTAAGTCCCTGCTCTACAAAGTGCAGTCTGGGAATCACCAACACCAGCCTCACTTGGCAACATGCAAGAATCACAGAATCTCAGGCCACACCCCACCGCCTTTTGAATCAGAACCTGCATTTTAACAAGATATCAGATTATTCATATGCACATTACAGTTTGACAAACACTACTCTAAATCATTTAGAGATAACGAAATGGAGCCACCATGCTTATGACTTTCACTATATTAACTGGAATTCTGGAATTTTCCAAAATAATACCACTTGTCTAGTTAAGTGCAATTACTGTAACAGAAGCTAGAAAGGAAATCTTCAGTCCTCTCTCAATGCACATCACCTTAGACTTCCAATAGACATCATCTGAGCCATTCTACCCTGGATAGAGTGCTACTATCAGTTCCCACAGGACAGCACGCCCGATTTGGGCAGTAACCCCACAAGCCAAGAAAGCGATATCTAAATAGCAATTATGGCTTCTTTTCCCCCTAACATCAATCCTAGTTAATAAATAATAAAGTCACCTTTCTTATAGAAATATAGTTACTATGACCCAGTCACAGTGCTCTGCCCCCACAGTGCTGGTAAATCTTTAGTGATCAGTGACTTGTATGTGTTCCAGCCAAGAACTCACAGGTTTCCTATATATGTCCCAGCAAGCAACTGACTGCTTTTTTTCAACTCATGGAAGTATTTAATAAACCTAACAAATTAACCTCCTAAACACAGAACCAAGTGTTCACTTAAAGGCTGAAATCTAGGTGCTATGGTTTGAAAAGTGTCTGGAATGCTTCCTGTCAAATTGTCTTCTCACACTTACAACTGCAGTTTTATTATCAATAAGTTTCTTGTGTTAAAGAATGTTCTCTGCTTTCCCTGGCTAGTGCAGCTCAGTTGGTTGAAGCACTGCCCTGAAAACCGAAGGGTCACGGGTTCTACTCCCAGTCAGAGCACATGCCTAGGTTGTGGGTTCAGTCCCTAGTTGGGGGCACGTATGGGAGGTGGCCAATAGATGTTTCTCTCTCACCTCAATGTTCCTCTCTCTCTCTCTCTCTCTCTCTCTGTCTTCTCATTTCTTCCATTCTCTCTAAAATCAATAAGCATATCCTCAAGTGAAGATAAAAAAGATAAAAATAATAATAATGTCCTCTGGTCCAGTTAACTATAAATGCTGTATTCCTAAGAAGTTAACACATTTATTTTTTCAAATACAGTGTTTTTGTTTATTTATTTACCTACCTACTTACAAGGAGAGGTGGATAAGTTCTGGGTTACTGAAGGCTCTGGGGTTCTGGTAAGGGAATACAAGAATTAATGCTTTATATTTGTATATATTTTTTGTAATATATTTATAATTCACTGAACTATAAGAGAAGAATTCTTTCAAGATGACCAACTGCTGAGTTAATCTGCAAAAAATGTAAAGAAAACCTAAGACATAGTAATTTTTAGTTTCCATACATTATATATTATAACTTACAGGAACATGAATCTGAAACAGAAAAATCGAGGTTACACAGACTGTGCTTTTGGGTGAATAAAGATTACTGAGCATAATTTTAGTTTTATTATATCTCATGAACTGAGGAAGAGAAATTGTGTCTACATCAATGTAGTGAAGGAGCTTCTCATCTCAAAAGCCTATCTGTATTGATATCAGAAAAGGGAAGGGGTGCAAAATGACAGCAGCTGGCCTGCTCCTTCACCTTTTTAACAGGGCTGGTAGCAGGAATGAAGCTTAATCAATGCAGTGGAAGTGACATTTTGCAGCCAAATCAAATTAAATGGAAATAAAAGGAAAATCTGAGGTCCAACCTAAAGGCTGTTCCTCTTACCACTGAGGTCATCTCCATGGCAACTAAATGCTACAAATGTGTAGAGTAAATCCTTAACAAATCTGCAGAAAGCATGTCCAATTGAATATGATAGTGTCTGTCACTGTACTTTGTAGCTTTCTAAAAGCTTACATTAGAAGCAACAAAAAGGACTTCAGCCAGCAAGTAAGCAAGACAGCACACTTAATCCGACAACTCCTCAATGACAGAGATACTCAACGGAAAGAATGAACTTCTAAGTAAGTGGGCAACTTAAAGACAGACCAAGTTAAGTGGATTGGGTTCAAACAACAGTGTTTTCCAGAAATATTTTCACTTGGACTTGAATCAGTTTGGAAATCTCCCTGGTCCCTGTAAAAGCAGTTTCACATCATGAGGAGTAATTTGCATGGGGTTACATCTGACCACTCCATTTTTCTTTTCTCATGTACTCCCCCCAGAGATGCATTGCCCCTCTTTTAGAGGATGGATTTTAGGTTTCTGAGAAAACAGCACTGTACTGGTACTACCAAGAGAACAGCAGGGGTAAATGCTCTTCAGTGTAGCTTCCTCCACATAGACTCTTCCAGAAGACTTCAACTCACACCTGGATGCCCCTGGGTATTTTATGTACCACATGGCCAATCCAAACTAACTTGGGTAACATGGAATTGGTTTCCTGTTATACCTTATTCTGTTGGAGAAAGTAAACTGGTATTCGGCAGCCGTCCGTCTTGAGAGACGATAGTGTAGCTTCTTAAGAGTCTATCTGCACCGCTGAGAATGGCTGTGCAGTCCAACTCGGGAGTGACACGGTATCTGTCTCCTCCCGTGTTGAATCGACATCTTGCGATGACGCTGGAGTGTCCTCTCCAGTGAAGCTGAAGCTACAGAGCCTGGGCAGGGTGATATGGAGGGTCTGGTGTTGCCCATGCAGCAGACCCCCCCTCTCTTCGCAGCTGAAGGGTCCAAGGGAAAGACGGAGTCAATACAGCTTGGCTTCAGGTGCGCCGCAGGAGTTGCCGGTGTTGACTACAACGTCAAACCGCCTTAGGGACTCCGGCTCCGGATTTTCTGTTGGGGTTTACTCCCTTAGCCTTTCCCCTGAAGAGGTATGCCGCAAGGCAGCGGAGGTTTTTTGGAGTCAGAGTTTTCCTTCTCTGATGTGCCCTGACTGGAAGATCGAACCAGCGACACTTAGCTCGCAGGCCGACGCTCAATCCACTGAGCCAAACCAGCCAGTGGACATGGTAGTGTACATAGAAAACCCTATAGACTCCATGAAAATACTATTCTACCTAATAACTGAATTTTGCAAAATAGCACAGTAGAAAGTCAATATTCAAAAATTGAAGGCATTTCTGTACACCAACAATAAAATGTCAGAGATAGAAACTAGAAAAAAAATCCCATTGTCTATAGCAACAAGAAAAATAAAGCACCTAGAAATAAACTTAACCAAGGAGATAACAGACCTGTACTTGTAAAGCTATATTACACTGAAAAAAGGAATTAAGGAAGATACAAATAAATGGAAGCATATACCATGTTCATAGATGGGAAGAATCAACAACATTAAAATGTCCATACATTGTTGAAACTGGTATTATCAAATTGATATTCCCTATAATTGAATAACCATTAGTCTTGCTCTCCTGAGAACATAAATTCTCAGGTATCTGTGTATGTTTGGATTTAGATTTCAGTATTCTCAACTAAATGATGATACATTTGCAGAAGGAAGAATAAGAATAAATGTCTAAGTACAGCAGGTCCACCCAGTGATGCATACTGAATTCATTGACCAAGCTGCACAACAAGCAACACTACTTTGAAAGCAGATTCCTTGCACTAGTTTGGCATGCTCTCAACTGTCATTTCAGTAGGTCGTAAAGTGGCCACTATGATTCTTGTTTTGAACACACTGTATCTGAAGTTACTAGTGATGCTGGCACTGTGCAATATGAAAGATGCCAACAGATTTATACCTTAGATAAGAGAAATGGGAGGGTGACGATTTGATGGGAAGGTACATCAAATGCATAAATGCATGGGCCATTATATTCCATCCCTATTAAAATAGCAATTCACATTAATTAATTAATCTCTAGGAAGAAATTCCTGCTTTCTGACTGGTGGTGAAAACAGCAACAATGTTGCTAACTTAATAATAGTCCTTTGCCATAAATATATCAGAAATTATCATCTTTTTAAGTAGCACTAATTTACTTTGGCTTAGGTGGTATGTCTAGTAACTTATCAAAATCTGTGTAATAAAAGACCTAACCTCCATTGAACAGTTTAGCAGTGATGATAGCCAAGCAAAATAAAAACCTGTTGCTCTTTGAGACACCTTTTTGGTATGTATGTAGCACCCATGTTTTAAGGTTTATAATAAACTATAAACCAATTGTGTTTCATATAATCATCTCCATAATGAAACATTCTCAGCATTTGGGGTTACATCATGTTCCCCACTCTTGACAATATCCTCAGCTGTATAATGAAGTTTATTCTTCTGGCCCTTCTGACTTCATAGGATTATCTGAGGATGCAATGAGATAATATGTGTGGAAAAGCTCTGGAGAGTATCCAATAATATGCAAGATGTATATCATCATGTTACTGTTACTCTTTCACAGAGAACATTTGGTAATGTTAAGAATGTAGCTAAATGTTCACAATTATATCTCGGTAATATAGTAAGCCTGGGATTAACTGGAAAACTTCACTTTTCTAACTTTACACTAATAATTCCTAGCAAAAATTCATTTTAATTTAGCAATTCTGTTTTTAAAATGTGATTGAAAATATCATAATCTAAATGAACATCCAGCAATTAGCTTTTCCATTACCTGGTTATCAGTGTATTTCTTTAGGATTTGCTTCTACTCCTAAAGTCAAATGTTAAAAGAAAAGAAAAAAAGGCTTATTTAGGCCTTTGAATACTGAGTTCTGAGAAGTTTTATTGTAGAACTTTTTGATATTTAAAGGAGACAAATGCCCCCACCCCCATCCCAGGATTAGTTTCTCCTTGACTGTTGCATTATACATTTAAAGCCATATTTGTGTTTTTCCAGAGAAGTCATAGAGATGGCCAATAGATACATGGAAAAGTGCTTGACATCACTAATCATCAGGGAAATAGACATCAAAACCACGAAGAGGTATCATCTCACACCTGTTAGAATGGCTATTATCAAAAAGTTAAGAAATAACAAGTGTTGGTTAGAATGTAGAGAAAAAGGGAACCCTCATAGACCCATTGGTAGAGATACACACTGGTGCGGCCACTATGGAAAACAGTATAGAGGTTTTTCCAAAAATTAAAAATAGAACTACCATATGACTCAGCAATCCCACTACTGGGTATTTACCTGAAGAAAATAAAACCGCTAACTCAAACAAATATATGCACCACATGTTCATTGCAGCATTAGCCAGGATATGGAAGCAACCTAAGTGCCCATCGATGAATGGATGGTTTAAGAAAAAGTGGTGCATAAATTATATTCACTGGAATATTATTCAGCCATAAAAAATAATAAAATCTTGCCATTTGTGAAAACAAAGATGGACCTTGAGGACATTATGCTAAGTGAAATAAGTCAGGGAGAATAAGACAATTACCATATGATTTTACTTATATGTGGAATCTAAACAAACACACAAACAAACAAAAACTGAGCTTGTGGATACAGAGAATAATTTAGTGGTTGCCAGAGGGTGTGGGTAGGTGGGTAGGAGGGAAGGGTGAAGAGGGTTAAAAAGTACAAATTTCCAACTCTAAATAAATAAGCCATGGGGATGTAATGTGCAGTACAGTGAAATACAGTTATAATACTGTATTGTATATTTCAAACTCAGTAAGAGAGTAGATCTTAAGTGATTTCATCACAACAAAAAAATGTGTAACACTGTATGATGATAGATGTAATTAGACTTATTATGCTGATCATTTCCCAATATATACAAATTTTGCATCAGCATGTTATACACCTGAAACTAAAGTTTAATGTCAATTATATCTAAATTTTAAAAAGTAAGCCATTTTTTTTCCCTTTAAACGTTTTGCCCCACTTTATCCAAAGAAGTATTTGGCGCAATTGGAGGCATTCCATCAATTGTAGATTCTACGTTTCCAGTATGCCAATTGCTGCACTCTATGCACAACTGACTTTGAAAACAATGACAGGAAGCCCTGCCATAGATTATCACAAATCACACACTCTTAAGGAAACAGAATGACAAGATTTAAAAGTTACCGTGTCATATTTACTTTGGAAATTGCCATTATAACTGAAATACGGTTTGACAACACAGTTTTAAACTTCTAAACGCTCAGAGATTTTATCTCACTAATAAACTTGTGGCTTTATAAACCCACAAAGCTCCTGTGATACTATCTTATTTGAAAAGGGTGTGTGAGCTTGCCAGGTGTAAGGAAGCAGATGCAATCAGATTGGTAAACTGCAAAGTGTCCATCTACTTTCAGAGATTATAGGGATGGCATTGGTGCCATGGTTAAGAGAGCAAATTGAATTCCTCAATAAATTAGTGCTCTCATTCACTCACCACAATTTTCTAAAATTGCCCTTTTGATCTGAAGCTTACAATCTTGGTTGGGCATCATTTTTATTTTTTATTGTGGAACACTGAAAATGAACACTATACTCTTCAGCTATTTTTTTCTTACATGACCAGAAACACAAACCTTTCTTTCCTCATTCACTCTACTGAAATTGGGTAGTTCTCTTTAAATTTGTTTCATTTGCTTTTTAAAAGGAATAAAAATTTAAAAACGAATCTCAAATTTCATGAGTTTAAAAGTGTATTGACAAATAGGGAGTACCTACTTGGCAGTCACATACAAAAGATACCTACTACTGAATAAATACCATGTGCCGGTAATTATGTTTTATATCTCATTTAATGCTCAGCAACTCTGAGAGGTAATATCTTCGTCCTTCTTTTTTGATGGGAAAACTGAAGCTAAGATAGGCTAAGTAACTGATCCAAAGTCACACAACTAATAAATGATATAGCCAGAACTAAACACAAACTACCTCTGACACCCTTACTCCTAATGGTTACAGTGTTCTACCTTCAAATTAATAATAATAGCTAACACTTACTGGGCACTTATGTGATGGACACTGTTCTAAGTGCCCTTACACATTACTTTTACTTTCTAAGTTAAATTGTATTCCAATTTTATTTTTTTAATTTAAAAAAGTTATTAATTTGAGAGAGAGAGAGAGAAACATCAATTCATTGTCCCATTTATTCACTCATTCATCGATTGGTTCTTGCATGTGCCCCAACCTGGGATCAAACCCACAACCTTTAGTGTATTGATGCTCCAACCCACTTAGCTACCCAGCCACAGCAATTACATTTCAGTTTTAGGTATCATTTTTATTCATTCAATTAACTAATTTTATTGAGCACATCAAGTAGTCTGGGTTCTTTTTGGATTGCTAAACATACAATAATGATTTAAAATAAAATAAAAAAAAAAAACAGATTTGTTCCTGTCCGTCTTATGCTCACAGCCCCATGAGAAATCGAGGCCAGAGAGGACAGTTAACTTGCACAAGTTACAAACAGGTAACTGGCACATGTGAGACCTGAACCCAGGCAGACTGCTGACCTTGTATCTTTTCTACACAGCTGTATCAGTCACTTAAGTGAAAGAAGCAAACAATTCAACTGCAAAATGAAATATCAGTTAGGGATAAAATAAATTTAAGATAAAGATCAATTTTGCAAACAGCACCCAAAATTCTAGTAAAGGAGATCATTGTTGACTCCAAATCACTCCTGGTCCATCATCCCAACCCCACAGAAGCTTTAGAGGCCTTCAAGAGAGTCTCTGACACAAAAAAACTATTGAGGACAGACATGATGTGTTCTAGCACTGCCCTATAGATGGAAAATGTCCCACCCCCTCTATATACCAATAATACTACAACATCATAATAGCACTTATTCTAATAACACCATTGTAACTATATGCCACTCCAGGCAAAGGCTTTGTTTATTGGTTTTTTCAGTTTTGGATCTTTTTTTCCATACATTTTCTATACATTTAGAGGGACAGAATATGGGAGGATATAGTCAGTAAATAGGAGATCTTAATTAGAGAAAACTTCTTACTCCAAAATCCTTTAAGTAAGCCTTTTGGAACTACCCTTTCCTTTTGAAATTCTCATCAATTAGGAAGTTATCTTGATCCTCCAAAGATCCTGGCATAGGCACAACTCCATAGATCACACATTGGTTAGTTTCTACCAGAGGTGCAGATAGCCATGATGTGTAGCTGCTAATTAAAGGGCATGGACTAGTCATGGTCTCTGTGGTCCTATATGGCCTAAGGTTTACAACACCAAACAATATATACGAGGCATCTTCTTGTTGTACCAAACAGCAAATATTTCACATACACACCCACTCAAGGAAAAGCTCCCAATCCTAACTGGCATCAGAACTACCCATGATGCTTCTCAAAAAACTCAGTGTGTGGGCCCCCACAAAAACCTATTAAATATTTGAGGATGAAGTCCAAGAAATCTAAAATGTTTAAAGCTCCCCGGGTAATCTGACAGTTTGACAGAGCCAGTGCTGTTTTTCCACAAAAGTAAACGCATGTTCGCTCCTATTCCCAGTGTTACAGTTTTTTATTACTTTTATATGCCTAGTTTTTCAGTGTTTAAAGTCTTTATGTTTTTCTTGTCTATTATCTGTCGCTTTAGCTGTTTTATTTTTAAATATTTGTATTTCTCTTTCTACACTTCCATTTTCTTGGTCTTCGGGGATTTGAATGGATGTTTTCAAAAAAAGATGAGTTGTTTCTCTACTGAGCTTCACAGTACCTGGTCTGCTTCTGCCCTAAATTTTGTCATCTAAACTTGTTTCCTTCTATTTCTCCTTCGGTTCCTGATTTGCATTTTAGGGTTCTCCTATTGGCTTCTCCCGTTTGATGGCTTGTTATTTCTGGGTTCGGTTTCTCCCCCATGTGCACTCTGGTTCTAGGTTCACAACTTTGCGATGCTTTTTATTTAACTCCTGCCTTCGGAGCTTCAATTGTGTACAAGAACAGAAAGAACCACTTTCTCTCTTGCCCCAAGTTAGCACATTATGAAAACGTTACACAAAAAAACAGAAGTTCCCAGACCTAAGCAGCTTATGAATAGATTATCTCTTCTCGGTGGAATGAAGAAATCTGGTTTTACTTTGTAAAGCTCGCCTTGTGGGTGCTCAATACACTAAACTCAACCTTAAATTACAATACTGGGTATCCAGAGGGGAGATGAATGTTGCATACCGAAAATCTTTGTCTCCATCAAGCTAACTGATTACAAATGGAGTTTTCTCAAATGAGCTTGTTTGATAATTTGTCTAATTACTACCGAAAAGGAAATGGAAATCAAGGACTCGAGGGCAGGAAGCTGTAAGCTAATATGATCAAAGGTTATTTTGTATGAGATGTTGATTTAGTGCAAAATAATAAAAAAATAAAAGATTGGTGTCATATCAAATCATATATATATAATAAACATTTAAACTATTAATTAGGCTAGCATATGCTAATATTATAAGCCATACAAAATGACTGTATTTAAATAAGCTTAAAACATCAAATACAGATGTTTTTAAATGTAAACCAAAGTACAGATGATGTAGAAAGCCAACACGGAGTGCCATTTATTACATTTCAACTAATTCTACATTTAGGCTCTACTTTGAGTTTGATTGCCCAATTACCCACATCTATATTATATCATCTCTAAGCATCATTAAAACATCAGCTTCAATCTTGTGGGAAAGACTATAAACGAAGGCCAGTTGGCTAAAGATAGATTATTACTGACACATCCACAATAAGGGAGGTAACTAGAAGTAATGAGTATAATGACGAGAAGTAAATTTAGGCTAAATACCAAGAAAGAATGTTCAACAGTGAGGACAGATTAAGCAGGAACCTTCCCAGATAAGCGATGAAGATCACTAACACACTCAAATCCATTTAGAACAGCTTTTCATTCAAAATGGTGTCTGATAAGAGATTCCAAACGGGGAGAGAGCTAGAAATGGGAAAACACTTAATCTCTTGGAAAAATTAAACATAAAGAAATAGGCTAACAATGGGACTTCCTCGCAAAAATATGAAGACGTGCTTTTTCAAAATAAATCATTATGACAAGAATTAGGAAACTGTCATGCAAAGCACTGAGAGTCAGAAGGATCTGAAGTCAAATCTCACCTCTGTCACTTACTGAGTGACTAAACTTGAGCAAGATATTTAAACTTTCCAAGCCTCGGTTTCCACAAATGCAAAGGAATATAATAAAGCCTGGTTTGCAGGGTAATTGTAGAATTTAAACATGATAATATATAAATCAATCCATGTGTTAATTACTTATTGAGAACATAATACTGCCTGGAATGCTGTTAACAATAAATAAATGTTATCTGTTATTATTATTAGATTTTAAACTTTAATATAAATAACATTAGTAAGGCATTTTAATCCATTACCATCCACAAATAAGTATATTTTTTTCTTCAAAGTAGTCAATCAAAAATAAAGATTCATAGCTGTTTTATGAATGATCTGAGGCACGAGCTTTAAATCCAAAGGTTTCTTAGACATCTACCAAAAGTCAGGTTAAAGTAGGTGCTCTTATTTTAATGCAATTCACAGTCAGCACACATTCAGAGAGCTGGGTCTTTTGTTCCCTGACACCCCTGTCAGCTGCTTCTTTTCTCTTTAAGTGAAAAAATAAATTATGAATTTTGAACTTCAGTTAATCAAAATTTTAAAGAGCTGGGTTGTTCTGGTCAATTACATTTTACTTTTATTTATTTTTTCTGACTACCTAACTAGAAATTTACTTTTATCTAAATCCTCAATAAAAAAAATTATATTAGTGCATATCATTACAGCTTTCTGCCTTAGAAGTAGTATATAGCATAAACATATTTTAATCTTTAGGAGAGACTCTTACAATACACCCATCATCATTATTTTGAACATTAATTATCAAGATAAGTGCTGAGGATGTTAAAGATATATGAGATTGAGTTATTTCATATCAACCCATGTTCCTGAAATTGTTTTATAATAAGCAAATAGCTTGTTCTTTATAATAAATAAATCTTGTTCTTAATGTTAAATAGGTCTCAGGAGGTACACAGGAGGCTGATAACGTAAGATGTTTCTAGAGTTCTAGTAAGTTTTAACTTAATACAAAGACATGTTAGTATGTGTTACTAACGGAATAAATAAGCACACTTTGTACTACTGCTTATAAAATCATAAGCAAACCAATTAGATAAAAATGATGTAGATTTCTAGCTTTCACATATCAGTTATATTAAGTTATCAAAAAAGTTTTTCAATAAGTTTATGCACTTTTAATAAGCTACAGCATTAATCAGTTAAAAACAAGGACTCTGATGCATTCAGAGCCTATAGATCTGAACCAGACTAAACAAAGCCTCATAAATGTGTTTGTTCATTAATTTTTAAAAAGCCAGACTTTGAGTTGTTATCATGTCAACTGGCACCAAACCATACTCAATTTAGTGCAACTACAAAGTGGAACCCATAGTCTACAATAGCAAGGTTTTTGATCACGCTAATTAACAGCCATTTCGTTTAAAATAAACAGATACGAGTCTAATTGCCTTTTTTACATAAGAAAGAGAAGATCTTAAAAGTAAAAACATGCAAAAGAAAAGATCAGACAAACACCACTCAGACAGATCAGCAAAGTGTGTGTGAAAGGAACCCAGAGGAAGTCAGGGCTGTTCTTTGGATTGACAGCCCAGTGAAGCAGAGAGAATGAATCTCTGAAAGGTTAAAGGGAATTGAGAGGCACATGGCCTGAAACTACCCATCCTTTCATCGTTTTCCCTCACAAAAGACTGCACCTTAGTTTGGAATGTGGTAAGCAGTAGCAAGCCTGATAGTCCTAGTTAGAAGAGAACCTCTAATTATGGACAAATCGTTCCTTCTACCCTAGCATACGTTGCCAGAAGAGGACCTGGTGCACCTAAAAGTTCAAAGATCAGCCCTGACTAGTGTGGTTCAGTGAGTTTGGGTCTCGCGCCGCAAACCAGAAAGGTTGTTGGTTCATTCCTGGTCAGGGCACAGCCCTGGGTTGCAGGGCAGGTACCCGGTTGGGGGAGCACATCGATGTTTTTCTCCCTCCCTTCCCGTCTTTCTAAAAATAAACTTAAAAATTGTTTAAAATAAATAAATAAATGTAAGTTCAAAGATCAGTTATGGACTGGTTCACGAAGTTCCAGATGTTTTCATTAAATTTTATGTCCAAACAAAGAGCCCTTCAATGAGTGGCCTGAGTTTTCTAGGGCCCCCAAAATGGTCATTAATTTAAAGATTGTACTTGGAATCTATTTGATTCACACAGCAACACATGGGCTTGTTTGCATGTTGAATTTTCACCTCCTTAGCCTGTAAAAGCAGTTCCTGGAGACAGAGAAGGCTTCAGCTGCCAGAGCCATCAATAAGAACATTGTATAAGATACACTGCCTTATTTTAATTAAGAAATAATGTGCTAATTAAGTATTACTATACATACACATATATAATGCTATATGTGATATAAGCCATGAACAAAATAAACATAGATACCTACTGTGTCACCTATAGTGAGTCTTTTAATGCATAACCAGTATGCATTAATAGACATTTTACTGATCCTGCAGTACATAACACCAATGAGTATATGAAATAATTGTTTAAGTCTTTATATGATTTTAACCTCTGCTAAGAGATTTTCCCCCTTTGGTTACTCACAGAATATTGCCTACTCAAAAAACATTCATCTTCCTATTAATCTTTACATTCCTTGTTCCTAGAATAGTACCACACAGAGGAGGGTCTTACTAAAGTGTCTGGAAGAACCACTTATAAAACTAAGTAAATATAATCAGCATACACTATTACCTGCATTCATAATAGAGTTAAAGCTAAAGCCAATGCTGTGCTGGTATACGTTTAACGATGGACTCTCCAGAAGGGGGGGGGGGGGAGCAGGGGTGGGGGGAATGCCAAGACTTGTAGCATTTGCTCATTTCATGGTAAAATACCGCTGATGGCCAATTTCAAGCTACCCTGCCACCACGGAGTCACTGAACAGAGTTGAGAAGAGATGCGGCACATGGGCTCACACGAGCCACTGCAAGCCTGCAGGAGCCAGTACTGTCACACCACTAAATGAACTCAAAACCCTTCAAAAGTACAACAGCAAATCCCCCAAATAGGACTTAAGTTGACTATGGTGTTTTCCCCAATCTACCTCTGTGAAATCCCACTATTTAAATTTAAAATATTTAAATCTGTTGTCTTCTGATCTCACAAAATCTAGGGAGTGTTTTCAGGCTTTCTTCTCCAGATCAAACAATCAAAAAGTAGAGTCCAATTGCTTTTGAATTAATCCAAATGATTCTCATCTTCATGAGTGTGAATATAGGTGCGAGACAGCCTACCAGGAATGATTGGAGCTGGCCCTCAGTCAGAACAGATTCTTCAAAGGTCTAGCCTGTCTAGTCCTTATTTAATATCCTAATGTATTTTCCAACATCTGAGATTTAAAGGCAGACTTGTAACTTAAAAAGAAACTAGGTGATTATTGTGTTAATTTATCAAGTTATTTTGCATATCTGACTGCTATTTGTGGATATATAAAATATGGAAAGCAAACAATGCTCAGAAAACTAGAAAATTATTTATGTGATAAAATCTTTGTTAATCAATAATTTGTCTCATAATTGACCATTTTATAGCACACTAAACTTTTAAGGAAATACATAAATATGTTTTATTTGTATAAAAGATGTTATAAATTATCATCATTTAAGGGACTAAATGACTAGAAGACATAAGTAGATGGAAAGGAAAAAAGTTATCAGATTTGAAGGATCATATTTAATTTGAACTAAAACAATGAGGTTTTATTCATTTTATACACATTTTGTTACATAAATAATGATACTATATAAATATAATTAATTTTGGCTGAGAGAAATGCTTGGTTTAACAAGATTGATTAAACAGAACCCTTCTAAAATGGTTTCTCTAACAAAAATAACTTGACTTATAAACTAAGGAAATTGGTTGCCTATATTTGGTGCCTTAAAATCATATTTGAATAACTCCATCTGAATGATATGTTTATTGTAGTGGCATTTTAAGTATTAATGTCTATCATGGGCAAATCTGATCTATAAGAAAATTTAGAGGACTACTATATCATAATTTTAAGTGATTTTAGATTATTTTATTATGGAAACTAATAATGATAATTCTGTATGGACTAATTATTCTGCCATGTGCTTTAGATCCACATATTTAAAAATTCTACAATTCATTTGAAATATGAAGTAGTAAAATTCAAAAAAACTATCAAGTTAATAATGCTTGGAGCATTTGTGGGATAGCATATTAAAGTTCAGTATATTCAACATACATAAAAACAGATTTTGGGCAGAGCCTCTCCCACAGGAATGAAAGTACTTTGAGGGCAGGAAGCACGTGCTGTCTTCACATCCCCTGCAGCTCGCACAATATCTTGCAAAAAGTAAGGACGCCCAAACGTAAGCTGAGCTGAAGGTGGTAGTGATGAGTGTGATGTGCAAAGTAATGAGAGACACTGAACAGACTGTGGGGACCAGGGCTGTCACCGCTTCTAGTTTTCTTGGCTCTGGCCATCCTATGTGTTATCAGTGTACTGGAACAAAGAGTACCTGGCTACAGATACACTACCTTTCAGAAAGAACAAAAAGAATGAATTTTTATTAAAGTCAACAGGCTAATTCTAAGTGTTAATTGGAAGCAGAAGGGAAAATTATACAGCCAGCTCCCCGGAAAGACAACCTGACGCGTGCTGAGCAGGGCCACCTGTGTATGCTCTGTGGCCCACCGTCCCTTCACCGCCTGCTGCCGGTTTGCAGAGAGAGGGGTAGGCATCTAGAAGAAGGACAGAAACAAGTTTCACAGAGCCCTTTTATGGCTGTTGAAACTAACAACGAAAGGCCAGGGCTTGCATTTTGTTTCTCTTTGGTTTTCTTTTTCCCATTTTTCAAATCAATTCTTTATCTTTTAAACAGCGTATGTTCAAGACAGATTAGATTTTTAAAAATTAAATAAAATAAAAAGCTGGTCCTTGTCACGAATAGCTTGCAAAGCACTGGTGTGGATTGCAGTGCTACTCTGAAGAATTAGACTAGCTAGCACCCATACATAGATATTCTGTGATGGTCAATTTTGGGTCAATCGTCAAAGCGGAACAAAATAAAGCAAAAGAGACTTTTAACAAGGAAAACTAACCAAGAGTAGAAATGGCTGACCTAAAATATAGTGAACTGACCATTGTAGTAATAGTTCAAGAGGAAGGTGGAGGGGGGAATGAAAGCGGAGTCGGCCCCTCCTCCAGCCTGGACTGGCACAGCTCTCTGCTGCCCTTTCTCAGTTATCACTGCACAGCGGGCCTCTCTGTGGACCCGCCTCCCCTATTAGACTGGGACCTCCTTGTGGGCAGGGACATGTTTTATTCACCTTTGGTCTCGGAGAACAATGGAGGCTCATGAAGTGTACAGCAAAAATAAATCTCTGACATCCAGATCAAATGACATGATATTGGAGATCTACGACTCTGTGATTCAGGGCTTGATGAGAATGAGAATTCCAATCAGAAGTAAATTTCATGCCACCTTTCAAAAATAAGGTTAACCATTCCAAAATTAAAGAGGTAACAGCCTCCCCATATCATTTCTATTTACATATTCATACTTAAGGTCTAGGATGAAAATTTAAATGTTTTTTATATATTGCCACAGATTAGATTTAGTGAAAGAATTTTATAACCCACATACAATCACAATCTCACCCACTGAATGCTGAAAATGACCACTGTTGAGCAGTTTTTAGAAACATTAAATACACTGGATGTGAGGGACACATGGAAAAGATAAATTCTTCATTACTATGAACAATAGTCTCAGTTTAATTATAAGGAACCACTTTTAAAGAAATAGGCAAATTCCTTCAGTTCTTTGGGTTTCAGATTCTCTTTGGAATGAGAAAAATTATTGTCATAACTTGCATCAAATGCTATTGTAAATTCAAGAGCTTGGTAAGTAGTATTTATTATTATGTATTTGTATTTATACTATTTAGATTCTAATTGATCAGTACAGTAGTCTTTTTCTTGAAGCCTACTAAAACAAAAGAAAAAGTTAAATAAAGTTACCTTTAATGGAAGCTACAAGTTAATAAAATAGCTTGCCTAAAAATCACTTACTTTATTAACTTATCAAATTTATTTGTTAGTAGGTAATAAATAAATAAATAAATAGAACTTCCCAAAAAAAGAAACACAAAAGCCTAAAAATAAATACAATCAAACATTTTTTAAAAATTGTCCAATACCTAGGAAATCCAGAATCAAGCACTATTTCCTTTGTCACACCCCAAATAATGTGTCTGGTAGTATATTAAAAGAGTTTTTAAAATTACTACTGAAATGTTAGAAATAATCTTGAATTTTCTTCTTTTGCCTGTCCTATCATAAAACCTTACCACTATTTAAAAATAATTTGTTGTATTTGATATTAAAATCCCAACTTCATAAAGGATCAGATTTCCATTTATGCATTAAGATAATAGAACACATTTTCATTTTCCTCTTTGTACTTTTCTCATTTTATTTTCTTGAAAGAAAGAAACAAGGTACTCTCCTATCCCACTGTAACTCAATAGTTATATCAGAACACTGAAATAATCACCATCTATCCATAAATTTCACAGTTTATAAAAGGAACTGTATTCCTTCCCACCTACTTAAAGAAAGACCTCTCCACCCAAATGACCCAGACGGAGGCCAATATCTCAAGCTCAATAAATTCTAAATGGAACTCAATACTGTTTCTATCCCTGTTCAATCAGTCCATGTTCTGTGTTCCCTATTTCTGTTCATCACAGCATCGTCTTCTTAGTTACCTGAAACTAAAAGTCTTGGAGCATAGTCTGTCCATCCTTTTGCTTGCACTGAAATTCCTGTTTTTAGTCTGTTCCTTTCATTGCGTTCTCACGTATGCTACTGGCTCAGGACTGCATTCTCTCTTGCTTGATCCATTACCCAACTCCTTCTCCATTCCATATTACTGTTAAATCCTTTGTTTCCAATTTCTTCATCTCTACAACATCCTACTTATAAATGCCAAGGGAAACTTTCCTGAATTCTTCAGGAAAGTCCCAATCATGTCATTCCCCTCATCAGAAATCTTAAAATCTTTCAAATGTCTGACAAATAACATCCCACTTATTCAAGAACTCCTCTTATCTAGTTCCAACCTACCTTTCCAACTCTTATTTCTCATTATTTTCCCTGCTGATAGTAGGAATGAATGTGTCCTTTAATCTCACTAAACTGAATTTCTCACCGTTCCCATTAAGAGCCTGATGTCCTAACTCTGAGTCTCCATATCTGTTGCTCCCTCTACCTGAAATGCCATTTCTCTGCATGGAGATTGTCTAAATTCCATGCATCCTTCAATGTACAGGTCAAATGCCGACCCCTCTTAACTTTCCTTGATCACTCCTCCCAAACCTCCACTGCAGCCCCTTGGAAATACGCACAACTAACACATTAATCTCCTTATTGTGTCATTTTCTACCCTGTATATTTATTTTATACATTTTTTAACTCCTGTGCTAGAATATATGCTAACATCTATTAAGTGTTTACTATGACCAGTCACTAGCTAAGTACTTTGCACACATATATCTATATTTAGGGTGTCATTTACTCTTCGTGACCACCCTTTGCAGCTGAGAAATATGAGCTAGCATGTAATGCATCTCCAACCCTGAAGTGTTTGTGACAATATTTGCACTTATTATTTCAATTAAAGACACATCAAATGATGCCCTGGTCAGCGTGGGTCAGTTGGCTGGAGTATCGTTCCACAGACCTAAGGGCCGTAGATTCAACTCTCCATCAGGGCACATATCCAGCTGCGGGTTTCATCCTCAGTTGGGATGCATGCCCTAAAGAAATAGGCAACTAATTGATGTGTCTCTCTTAAATCGATGTTTCTTGCATCAATGCTTCTCCCTCTCTTTCTCCCTATCATGTTCTCTCTTTGAAAGCAATGAAAAAAGTCCTCAGCTGAGAATAAAAAAATTGAAGATATATTAAGTGAAAAAAAGTCCTATAAATTTTTACATTGTTAACTATCTAAGGGATATCCAGATATTTATTGAATTTTGTATACATTTACTTATCATGAGTTAGGTGCTGGAGAATTCATGAAGAAATATAACTAATGCTTATTGGATTCCTATCACAGGCAGCATTTTAAGAACTTGGCCAATGTTAACTCATTTAATTCTGAGAGATAAACCTTTCCAATTTTTAGAAGCAGATAACTGAGGTACCAAGATACAGCTAACTAGCTACCTTGCCAAGTTCCCAGAGCTAGCTCAGATACAAAGAAGAACCTGGACTGAGGTAGTCTGGCCCCAGACACTGCATGCTAAAACCTGGTGTCATGCTACTTTCTCAAGACTGGGCTTCCTTCTGCCCTCAAGGATCTCAGTACATTCTGCATGCTCTGCTACTATGAGGCAAGGTACCTAAATTCAGAAATATTTTAAAATTAATTCTTTTAATTAATTTTAAATAACTTCTGGTAAATTTGCCTAATGTGAACTGGGAGAACCCTTAATTATTCATGATGATAGCAACTAATATAGTTATCAAAGGCCTTATAGGTTGAGAGATGTTAAGTAGAATCACAAAGCACATGAACGGAAGAACTGTCTTTAACTTCAGACGTGAGAATAAAATTGCCATTCTCCTCCATATCCGTCCTACCCAGCACTTCTTAACAGCAACAACTCCAAAGACAAGCAGCAGCAGCCAGTGCTGCTGTTTTTGCATGGGTAAACTGTACACTCACTCCCTGAGAAAGATTCCCATATGGGAAAAGAGAGAACATAAACAAAAGAAATATGCCAGCACAGGAACAGAAATTGTCCTTAAATGACAGTTTCTCCTGACACAGAATGAAAAGATAAGTGTAACTCCCCAGAGGAGAGAATGGGGAAATCAGGACAGCTTTCATTTGGCAATGATGGCACATTAAGAACAATTTTACTCATAGATTTTTCAGCCTTTGAAATGCTGACACTTACCAGAAATGACATTCTCCTCACTATTACTAGTGTACATATCAATATACACCAGAGTGAAGATGTAAGTAATCCTCGACCCATGTAAAATGTTAAATCTCCTAAGGAAAAAAAAAAAAAGTATTCATGCTTTTTCACTGAAATTCAATTTCAGTCTGTACAACCCTTCCACAAATAGCATATTTATAAGCATGTTTATCCAATAAGTAGTCATTCTAAAGTTTTTCATTCTAGAAAATTTGGTTCAGAGTAACTTTTCATTGTTGTGATTTCATTTTATGACACTACTTTTAAACTTGTGCACAATGTATCTTTAAAGGACCACACAGAAGAGGAACCAAGTAAATGTAGATTACAGATACATTATGTATGCACACTTTAAAATTTATAGTAAAAGTTACTATAAATAAAAGGTTGCTCTAAATTATCACATTGATATAATCTCACTTCTGTTGATACTGTTCTTTAATGGAAGATCAGCTTTAGATGTTCTTGTTACTTAATGTGTATGTATGTAAATATATAAATATACAGGTGCATATATAAATATACATATAAATAAATATATTTAACCATCACCTCCACACCAGTGTAGCAGCTAAAGTGAAAATACAGAGAACCACAGTGAAAATGCAAAGTTAAAACAATGTTTAGGACAATTCAAATTCAGTTATAATGATATTGATTTCTTTAGTTTGTTGACTAATGAGAGTAATTTTAGATAGATTCCTCACTTTTCTTTTAAAAAGCATCAGGCTTTTCTAATCTTCAAAAATAAAACTGTAGAATATAATGTTTCTTTTTCTTTTAAGCAAAACAAAACAAAAAAAGAGAATAACAACATGTGGAATTTTTGTGGACCGTGGAAACACCAGATGAATTAACTTAGCTCTACAGCAATTTTCTCTTTCAGTGAAAGTTCTTTTGGGCATCTCTGAATCACTCACCACAGAAACCAATGCTTGGTTTGGGCATCCCCAGTCTTTGTCACTTTAATTTAGTTATTTAAATGCACAATAAGATTTCCTCTCAGTTGAGATGCTAATCATAGGAGCCCTCTTCTGAGTCAAAACTGAAAAGTAAATGAGTACTTGTGTATTTTACCACCATTCTGGTTTGCTAAAGTAAAGCAACTCTTTTGTTTCAAGTACGATCTACAGCCTCTCAGCCTCTTGTAACAGAGACATCTGCCCACACAGGACATTTTACTAAAACATAGTAAGCTCATGGATCAACACCCAAATTATCTAGATATTCATTTGGCTACCAGGTGGTAAAAAAAAAAAAAAATTGGCCACAATGAGCCAACCTTGGCTACAAATTCATTTTCTAAGTCTTTTTCATATTTTAAAATCCACACAAAACTCATTTTACAATCTTTTACATTTTCTTCATTAATGTTCTGTCTCTACATAACACATGAAGTCCTCCAAGTGCTTTGCCTAGATTTAAAAAATAGCAATTCATTTTTTATGCAAGAAAAGTGTGCTGAATCAGATATGCATTATGTCACTAAGGCAGTAACTCTATTTGTATTGTCCATTGCATTTCAAGTTTGTATACGCTGCTGACATAAAAAAGCTGCAAGAAATGTAGGATGTTTACAACAGAGATAAACATCATCTTGCCTATACGAAGAGTCTTTGGTCTCAGCAGCCTTACACAGGAGTAAATTTTGCTATTTATCATGTCTCCTACCATAGTACTCATTCAGTCTTTTCTCATAAGTCAGTCTTTTTAACTCATTAATCTTTCTTGCTCCTTGACTCTGGTTGTTTCCATTTCATTTACTGAGTTAGTTGCATTTTACTAAAGACTTCCCCCTCTTCTTATTTCAATTCAAAGGATTAAAAACTTACTGAGAGCAAGAACCATGTTTTCTTGAATTAAAAATTAGTTACAGAAATAAAATGCCTTCTTGGAGATAATCTTGCATCACCTTGCCTTTTGCTAGATGACAATGTTTTAAATCATATTAATTAGGAACACTCCATTTATTGCTTCCTTCTAGGGAAGAATGAATCACAGCAGAGCACCTTCAGACCTTCAGACTACAGAGGAGTTGTGTGTGTGCTTGCATGTGCATGTGCATGGTGTGTGTGTGTGTTTGTGCGTGTGTGTGTGTGTTGGGTTACTACTACTGAATGCCTTGTGATAAAATAATTTTCTTAAAAGAATTGAACTATATTGTCCCAGTGGCAATCACCCATGTATATTCATCAAAACAAGCAGTCCTTGTTTTTCTTTAAAAAAATTATTTGTGTAAATAGATTTCTGAATTTAATTTCCAGTGAAGAATCAGGACCTTTATTTCCCCAAATAGATAGCATTCTGTCCATCAAGTAACTATAGCCATAATTAACATGTATTCTTCTCAACCCACTGCTTTGTACAAGATTGAATCCAAAAAGTTTAAATCAGGTGGAAAAAATGAGCAAATGATAGAATTAAATATAAGGCCTTTTACTGAAAATAACTTTAAACCCCATGGAGAAAAAAATGTTTTTGTATTGCAGAAGGGTGGAAAACTCTGAGGGATTAAAAAAATTAAAGCAGATTCAGGAATTGGGATTTAAAGGAGGAGTCACAAAATTCTGACAGGTGGAGAGGGGACTAGAGTATTTAAGGTAACGGGGGTATGGCCTGAAAAGAAAAAGTGAGATGGGTTTAAGTAAAATAGTAGATAGAAGTAAACACAAGGTATCCAACAGAACACTAATAATACATCACCACAGAATAAAGACTGTGAAATATGAATACCAAATCCCAACAAATAATAATGAGAATATAGGCCAGATAAATAGATAACCTTTGTGGGGTTCTTGGCTTCAGATTGTATGAAGTTTCCAATATTTTTCCAGCACTCATAATGAAAACTCCAATCTTGGAGGCTATTAAAAAATAACTTTACCAGTAGTTCAGATTAGGAAATGAGTAGCTCAGAATTGGCATTAAAAGCACAGAATTGTCCAAACAAATTGTTAGAAAGACTTGTAGTGGCATAGTGGAGAGAACAGACTTGTCCAGGAAGACTTCTCTGTGACTCTGCCATTGGCTTTCTATGAGGCAACCACTCTGCACTTGGTTTTTTAATCTGTAAAATGTCTATAAGAAGTACCTTTACTGCTTCTTGTTATGATTAGAAATATGTGACTAAAAGCACCTATTAAAAATGTCTGACATATAATAGGTATAAATAATTGGTAACTATTACTATTATATACTTTCCCACTCTACGGCTTCTTTGTGTAATATGGTTAAATGTTATCACTCTGGCCCTCAACCCTGAAATGCTTCTTTCCCTCCCCTACCTGTCAAAAACAGTAGTCTGTCAAGAATTACATTACATTCATACATAATCCACTACATTTTATACATACTCACTACACGCCTCCTGATACTTTTTTTTCTAAAAGCCCTTTCAATTTTTGTAATTATTTTTTGAGATGAAACAAATAGCTTGATTAACCATATCCCTTTCAATCAATCAGGTGAAACTCAATAATCTCAGGAACTAAAGGAGACTTAGAAGCAACTGGGTCCAACCATTGCCAAATGTATGAAGTTTATCTCTAACATCTTAACATAATTAATGTAACTTCTGTGAAATATGTCCAGGAAGGCCACTATTTCTAATGAAAGCCCACTCAAATCTGAAGCACCTATGCAAGAGGCTTTGTCTTTGACTGAGACCACACCTAAGTACGCGTGGGTCCAAAGGTATTTTACAGTTGAGAGTCTCTCTTCTCCTGTCTCTTCCTCAAGTCCCCTTATTCTGGTTATCTCCTATAATCGTTTTTAAGGTAGGGCTTTAAATTAGTTAAAAATAAGACTCCTAGAATGTTACAGGGTAGTTTCAGTTCCATATCAGTATTATATAGCTCTTGAAAAGAAGCTCAACTTCTGTTAATGCAACCCAACATCACAATAGTTTGGGAAGCAGCCTGAACAATGTTAATAATATCACAATGTTGACCCAACTAAGTTTCCTAAAGTCATCAACTTTTCCCTTGCAATACAAGGAAATCACTTCTTTATTATCTCCTTGCATGCAGAGACTTGATGTTGATATCAATAACATAGTTGATCCCAGTAGACCTATTTTATGCTGCTGAGATGAGCTTGAACCTTGATACTATCAACCAACATACTGTTAATTTATTCCAGTCCTGAAGGCTCTTCAATTTTGATCATCCAACCAGCAAGGCACTCACTGAGAGAATGAATTATATACCATGATCAGAGACAAAGCTCTTTGGCAAAACACTAGAAGTTTTCACTATTATATGGATTAATGTAATCAGCATTCTTTAGCTCTAATGCCATCGTTGTCATTGTCATTAACAAATTCCTTGCTGATATCTAAATATATTATAGCTAATGTAGTCTCTTCATCAACCACATGTCTTTTTTTTAATTCAGAAAAGAAATATAAACCATCTGCTATGACGCTTTGGCTTTCCCAGAAAATAAATAAAAAGTGGTTATAGCTGCCTGTTAGCCACCTAGAAAAAAACACTAAACAAACTACTGTGCCACAGGTACTTATTAAAATCAGAAGTTGATCAAAAAATTGATCAAATTTTATCATTGACCAGCCTATCTCCCTATTCTTCACCAGTAAGAGAAATCATAAATTATTACTACAAATCTAGAATTAGAACCAAAAGAAGATTTATGCCTTGCTTCATTGATCTGAAAACAAAATTTAATTTTTTTTTTTTAAGAATTTCCAGCCAAGGTGGAGGCATAGGTAGACACACTCCATCTCTTCGCACAACCATAAGAACAATTACATCTACCTCAAAATAAAAAATGACAACTAAAACTGCCAGAAAATTGAACACTAATTCTGACAACCAAGGAATTAAGAAATATTCATCCAGATGGGTAGGAGGGGTAGATATGGGGAGCAAAGGTGGAGAGGACACAGGGTGGTGGAGGTGAGGCAGTGGTGGAAGGGCAGCAGCTGCACCAGGGGAACAAGTTGTCCTGTATTCACTTGTGGCAGATAAAAGCCAGGAGGGACACCCAAGAAGAAATCCCAGCCCCAGGCTAGACCACCCAGCTCATGTTTCCAGCTCTGGGAAAATAAAGCCTCATTGCTTCTGGCTGTGAAAGCCAGCGGGGGTGGGGGAGGTGGAAAAAAGTGCCCAGCTCTCAGGAGAATCTGTTTAGAGGGCCCCACGGTCTTCGAACGTATGCAAACCCACCCACAACCATCACCAGGATAACAGCTAGAGGGGCACCAGTCACATACAGTAAGTGGGTAAAGTGACTAGAAAAGGGGTAAGTGCCATGCAAACACCATTGTTACCTCTGCTCCCTCCCCCACATACAGCACCATAAGACAGTGAAACAAGTTGCCCAACACTGACAAATACCTGAGGCTCCACCCCTTACAACATAACAAGTGCGACAGCTCTACCTAAGAAACAGAATCAAATACAAGGGAGGCTGTCAAATTGAGGATACAAAGAGGCATGGCCCAAATGAAAAAACAGATCAAAACTCCAGAAAAAGAACTAAGTGAAAAGGAGATAGCCAACCTATCAGGTGCAGATTTTAAAACACTTGTGGTCATGATGCTCAGAGAAATGATTGGGTATGGCCACAAAATAAAAGAAGAAGTGAAGGTTGTACAAAGTGATAAAGAAAAATAGGGAATCAACAGTGATGGAAAGGAAGCCGAGTTTCATAACAACAATTTGGAACGAAAGGAAGAAATAAGCTTTCACTCTGAACAGAAAGAAGAACCAAGAATTGAAAAAAAAGGGGGAGAGGATTAGGGACCGCTGGGACAATTTTAAATGTACCAACATCCAAATCATAGGGGTGTCAGAAGGAGCAGAGGAGGAGCAAGAAATTGAAAATATATTTGAAAAAATAATGAAAGAAAACTTCCTTAAGTTGGTTAAGGAAACAGACATACAGCTTTAGGAAGTACAGGGAGTCCCAGACAAGTTGGACCCAAAGAGGACCACACCAAGGCACATCATCATTAAAATATCAAAGGTTAAAGATAAAGATAATCTTAAAAGCAGCAAGAGAAAAGCAGAGTTACCTACAAAGGAGTTCCCATAAGCCTATCAGCTGATTTCACAAAAGAAACTTTGCAGGCAAGAAGGGGCTGGTGAGAAGTATTCAAAGTTATAAAGAGCAAAGACCTACAACAAAGATTACTCTATCTAGCAAAGCTATCATTTAGAATAGAAGGGCAGATAAAGTGCTTCCCAGACAAGGTAAAGCTAAAGAAGTTCATCATCACCAAGCCATTATTATATGAAATGTTAAAGGGACTTATTTAAGAAAAAGAAGACAATAAAAACTATGAAAATTAAAATGACAATAAACTCACAAATATCAATAACTGTATCTTAAAAAACAAAAACAAACTAAGCAAACAATTAGAATAGGAACAAAATCATAGATAGGGAGACCATATGAAAGGTTTTCAGCAGGGAGGGGGAAGGGGGAGAAATGGGGAAAAAGGTACAGAGATGAAGAAGCATAATTGGTAGGTCCAAAATAGACAGAAGGATGTTAAGAATAGAAGAACTTACACGCACGACCTATGTCATGAACTAAGGGGTGAGGGTTTGCTGTAGGGAAGGTGGGTACCAGGCAGAGGCAAAGGGAAATAAAACTAGGACAACTGTAATAGTATAATCAATAAACTATACTTAAAAAAATAAAAGAAAAACCTTTAGAAAAATCTTTGTTTATAATACTTATATGTTATAGTTTTATATATTTTATATGAATATTTCATATTTTCATTATTATCATCAATATTTCTTTCACAAAAATCTAAAGGTCAATACTACAGACTATAGTCTGAACAACACAGAATATTTTATGACTATTCATTTAAAGGGACACAAAACAGGTACATGAAAAGACTGGATTCACAAAAAAAAAGCCAAACGTTTCCCTACTATTTCTTTGGCTATTTTACATAGCCTATTTCTTCATTAAAAAAAATAATAATAATCTTCAACATTCCACTTAAGATAGGAAGTTACTCCAGAGTAACAAAACTTATCTCTGTAATTGCTAACATTTTACTTTTAGAGATATTTCTCCCAAGGCAAGACAATAAATATTTAGTTCAGGATCCCATTCAAATAGGTGGCCGTCATCACAAATTCTAATGTATGCTTTACTAAAGAAGCAGCTGCCAGGAAGTGAACAAATGCCTCTACCCATCAGGTTCACAGTAGTCAATGTCTTTCAATAGACTTTGAATAGAGTTTTAGAGTCAGGATGACATTCAACTTGAGTGCATTCCATACCCAGGGCATAGATGATAACAGGAGTTTGGCTCTTGTCCTTCTCCCAAAGCAGGATCAGGGAACACATTTATCTCCCAATTACAACACAGTGGAGAAAAACTAAATGAGTATTATTTCCCTGAAGCAAAACTAAAATATTTAGTTTGTCAGATTGTCAAAGAAACAGATCTTAAAAAGAGAGAAAAATGCAGATAATTGAATAATCCATCATGGATCTGTTAAAGAGTGACTTAAAATGTTTGCTTTTACTTAAGGTTAAAAAAATTCCTCAGCCATTTATTCTATAGGTCATGTCCTATTATTTATCTGTTAGGAGTTGCCAAGTTCCCAGATACAATGCATTCCTGCTCAATGAGTTTCAAAAAGACCTGTAATATCACTGTATCTGCAGTTAGATCTGGCCAGAGAATTTTGCATTTAATTTTGGAGATGTTTGCTATTGAATCTTTTTATTTTGCCGTAAGTAAGGAGTGTTAATACTTGAAAATTCTCCTGGATCCCCAACTCCATTCTTATCCAAAGCCCTTTTAAGCGTATCCACTCTAAATAATCTAGTCCAAGATGTATTCTGAAGCAAAGAGTTGATAAACGGTAATTTCCATTTAGAGGCATTATCATGAAATCTCCACAGAATTCAAAAAGTAATATATCATAAATTAATTTTAATCCATTAATGATTTCAAGGATTCTGTAGTTTTAAAATTAGTCTAATAGAAAGTCAAAGCCAAGACAGGATAAGATCCCAGCAAACTATATTTATTGTGTTTATGTACCATTTGTCTTCTGGGCAAGTAACTAAAGGTCATTTGTTCTTCATGGCAAGTGTTGAAAATAGTTTACATTGAAGGTCTGACTTAAAGGAACAATGTGAAACCCCTCAGGCCTAAAATGACCTTTGTACGCCAACACAGATGTCCAAATCTCTTAGAGAGCTCAGCGGTGATGTTTGCACTCTGATTTCCACTTACTTAACTCCCTCCTCCTAAATGCCTCTGATGGAGAAATTAGAATCATTTCCTGCTGTAGATCTCAGTGTACTTGGTCAACTACCAGAGCCAGGTATCAAATCTGAACGTCTGACTGAAGAGGGGCACATTCCCAACTTGTATTTATCAAATGAGAGGGAGGTTGTTGGAGAGAGAGAGGCACGTGGTAAAATCTGTTTGCGAGTAGGGGGATGCTTCATTCCCTGGGACCTGAGTGGGCTTCTGGGAAGCTGCACAGTCATCCTGTGCAAGGCCCGGCAAAAACTCAACAAAGTTTCCTCAGAGCATGCCTCCTTCAGAAGAGGGAGAGAACGAGGGAAGAGGAATAAAAAGAAAAGGAGGCCTACAGTTAAGGTTGCCCGCTATGGCACTTCAGAAAAAAAAAAAAAAAAATCTTCAGGCTTGGAAATACCTGGGGGCTTTAAGGCATTCTTGCTTCCAAATGCTTCAGTGAAATTCAGAATTGTCAAGTGGTAAAAATATATACATCTGTCCAATTAACATTAACCCATATTCAGGGGACAAGTTAGCCATATTCCTTGCTGCCCCAGAGAGGGGTACCAGGACATCTCTTAACAGCAAACAAGGCTCTAATGGAAATAAAACAAAGTATACTTTGATTTTCTCTTCCAGATCAGCTGGGGCTTATTTTTTTTCTCAAGCATTACTAACCACACATCAGGGTTTCTGCCTATGGGGGAAAAACAAAAACCCACATGTGCACATAAAATATTTTTCTACTTTTAATGTGATGTAGAAGGACACCTAAGTTTGAGCTCACTCCATACTGCTCACAGAGACAGAAGGCAAAATTGATGTTGAAGACCTTACAGCAAACCTCACTGGGGTGCACAGGTCCTCCTGCAGTTTATGGCAGACTTCACACGTTCAGCGTGCTGCTTTGTCACATTTGGTGGCAAACAATGGCACAAAACACATGCCGCAATGAATAGCAGAGCCCATTTTTTCTATAGCACGGTTTTCTTCAGGTTACATATTCTTTCAATATTCAGGTCAAGAGAAAAGCACCCAGGATAACTAGAACAGATTTAGATTTTGAGCTTGTGTGGACTTCTTTTTTAAAACTATTTTACTGTTTATGCTATTACAGTTGTCCCAATTTTTTCCCCTTTGCCCCCCTCCTGGAATTTTGCCTTGTGGTTTCCCAAGACTGTTCTTGATATGGGCAATCAACATCAGAAAGAAAAAAAGGACAGAGATAGCTTTTATAGCACTTGTAATATAATGTTCCTTTTACTTTCTATAAAGGAAACTAGCCTGCTGAACTTTTTTGCAAAGCATTTTCTTTAAAGATGATCATTAGTACTACACAAGCAAATTTTGAAACAGGTATGAAGCCAGTATGTCCGAGTATGGTTGAAACCAGAATAGCTAGTTTTTTTCCACTTACACTGGAAAATTCAGGGAAAAATTGGTTACACGGGCAACTCACAGTTTCTTTTGGAATGCTTTCATGGAAATTCAGGCTGCATTTGATACACACACCATATTTTTTTAATGGTGTCGTGTGGGTGGGTTGGAGGCACATGAAGAGCTCCAAGATCCATATAAATATCCAAAATGGACACGGAGAAACTCACTCATTTCCTTCTTTATTGTCTATTGCTCATTGACTAACTTACTGGTAGCATGATACTCTAATATTCCTTTATGCATATTTTAAGGTAACCATTATTAGCACCAGGTTTCTAAAATACATGACTGAAAATACTATCAACCCCCTCAAAAAAGTATTTAAAAATAACAAAGCACCAAAAGAGTTGCTACATTTAAAATAAGACATAAGAAGAGCTTACCCCTACTCTTTTCAACCCAAAGCCAACCAAGATAGACAAACAAACAAACAAGCAATAAACCTAACGTCTCTTTCTTTCTGTCTGTCTTTATGCCAGGGGAGCTGCCTGGGTGGTAGCCATTCATTCTGGCTTATGTGCACTTGGAGTGAAGGGACTAGTTAATGGGGAAATTACAGATGACTCTGTATGGCGGGTTCTCATGTTTACATTTGTGGTAAAAACCCAAGGCAACTGATCTGTAACCCTAACTTGAATCGAGCCCTTACATGGAAATTTTTCCAGCCTGTGGCAGCACCTAAACAGGCTTTCTGGGAAGGGTGCAAGAACCTACTCTTCCTACTGCAGCTTTTGCCAGAATACTTTGTTAGACTAATCATAATTGTTCTGAACAACCCTCCCACACCCATCCCCAAAGCAACGTTCACTCGAGTCACATGCTGGCGTGTGGTTAAAAAACTCTCAGGCAATGCAAATTGATAAAGTTTTGGTTCTGAATAGTAGAAATAATATTTAAATCAAAAAGTGAAGATGTGTAAAAGTCTTTAGAAGTAAAGTAGTAACCAAAACGTATTAAAATGACTAACAGAGGTAACCATGACGAAGAACAAAGGGATTAGGGAATAATGGAGAAAAAGGAATGGATATATGAAGTTCTGATGAACACTGGAATCGCATTTCAAATCCAAGGCTGTCCACTGCCATTAACACTCACTCTGAATGTACGTAATGGAGCTCAGTCTCCCTTCTTGCACTGTTGTTCCCTGTGGCATGAGAAAATGCTTCGCCTTACACCATCGTAGGGATTTGCTATTCCATACTCCTTGTAGAATTTTCTTAAGGTAAATTATGAACTAGCAAGTCACTACACGTTCAGAGTGCACTTGCCAAATTCGAAACCCAACATCTACACTCCAATTAATTGCTTTGAGGAGATAAAAGCATAAACAACTTTGGTTAAAGCAAGAACTACAAGCAGATACACACACTCACCAAATTTTTGGTCATAATAAAATCCTTCAACTCAAACTAATCAAAAGAGGAAGGAAGACCTCCCCTTTGCGCTAGCCTGTTAGCTTCACCCAATTTTTGGTCATAATGAAATCCTCAAACCCAAACTAATCAAAAGAGGAAGGAAGAACTCCCCTTCATGTTAGCCTGTTAACTTCATTCATATCAGGCTGGCTAACGGGGCTTCACAGGGCAAAGTGCAAGTGTAGCGCCGATGGAACTCAACCACTGAGAGAACTGAGGATGGTGGGAAGCTACGTCAGGAAACAAAGGAAATAAACGCCTTCGGGTTGATTGTTGAGCCCCATTCACCCTGATTTAAAAGCCCCTGAAAAGTTTCACCCCCTTTGGTGTGAAGCAAAGATAACATTTTCCCCCCAAAGGAAATACCTTTCCTAAAGTAAAATAAATTGTATACTCTAGGACATCCATTTCAGGAAGTTTTAGTAAAACTAAACACCTGCAAAAAAAAAAAAGGAAGGATAGGTTCTAGATCACAGGACACAAGACAAATAATGATCCTGAAATGATGATAAGTAATCATTTTATAGACTTTGGTGAAGTTGCTTTGAAGCCAGTGATTCAATCCCCTCAAGTATTAATAGAAACAGAAAATCAGGGTTATAATAAACACTTAAAGTCATCTTGTCGCTAGCAAGTGATGCTAAACAATGTTACCATAACTGAACCGTTTCTTAGAGTCTACAAGTAATACTTATGTATTTTGATCTTGATACTTCTGATGAAAATTGGCCTTTTATGAAAGAATAAGCTGTAAAATAGTTTATATTTATTGCTCTACTTAAGGCCTCAGGAGTTAGGTTTAAGATGTGGAATTTTATGTGTATATTAAAAAACTACTTTAAGAAAGAATACATTGAAATAAATTCAAATATATATGAATACTAGTCAAGGATTTTGATGTCGTCTTTCTCTCTTTCTACTTCATTAATTAAAATATTTTAATTGTCATGAGCCATGAGCACAACTGATAATACAACATGTTCTTCCCCACTGTTTAATCCTTTTATCTAATTTACAACTTGCTTTGCCAGAAAAGCATGGTGTCCTGAAGGAATCCCATCTCTTGTTAGAGTTCCTTGGTTGGACTTTGTGAGCCTTGCCTAGTCTACAGCTTCCAATAAATGACACCCTTCTTCCCACTATGGGGTTTTATTTGTGTCTGCTTGGGGGGGGGGTGTCTATTACCATTTTCTTATAGTAAGAAGGCTTGAAATCTCTTGTTAAAAGTCAATGTTAGCAGTACTCAAACTTGTCAAAATCATTAAAAACAACAGAAGTCTAAGAAACAGTCACAGCTAAGAGAAGCCTAGAAAGATATATTATTAAATGTAATGTATCTTGGACAGAGAACAAAACAAAAAAAGGTTTATTAAGGAACAAAGTATAGACTTTAGTTAATAATAATGTATCAATATTGGTGCCTTAATTGTAATGTAATTAATGTGCCATACTAATGTAAGATATTAATAACAGAGAAAACAGTGCACGGGTTATATGGGAACTATTTGTACTGTTGCTTTTCTATAAATCTAAAACTCCTCTAAAATAAAAAGTGTGTTTTTAAAAGTCAGTGCCAGTAATAATGCAACTGAACACTCTTTTAATTGTAGAAGTACTTGTATCACTTGATAACTGTGTCAGTTGTAGAATGCATTGGGTGATGTGAAAGAATTGAAAAAATTGACACAGGCCCTTTAGAAATAATGATATCTATTGAGATTCCCTGCCCACAGTGAAAATGACATCGAGGGTTTCATGCTTTAAAAAAAGGGAAAATATCTGAGTAAATCATACCAATGTGTTGCACATACACGTGGAGAACTCCGCATCCTTCTCTGCCCCATACAGCACATAGGACTAGGCCGGGAAATGAAAACCGTACACACAGCTCCTCTTGCACTTATGAAGTAAATAAAGGCAAGATAACTGTGAGGCCTTGTGGGTTTACTGCTCCGTGATGATCAGTTGTCAAGGCAAGAAATATGTTTTCTAAGCCAGGCTTTCCAATGAAAATGACAGCTAATAATACCTTTGAAAGTTCTAAAGTACTTGACATTTATTTCATTTTGTCCTCACAACTCTATGAAACAGACAGCATAGATGATAATGGTTATTATTATCATAAATTTATGGAGAAAACAAAGAGATGAAAAGGTTATGAAATTGACCTAAAGTCACATCATCAGTAAGTGACAGAATTCAAGCAAGGATCTAACTCTCAACCTCCCACCTTAACTCATACCTGGGAATAATGTGCTCTCATGAAAATAATTTTCTTATCTTAATATTGTGTTTCATAGTCCGGTGCACATCATTCTAAGTATAACAGAAGTCTATGGTGAGGCAGTTCCAATGTACCACAATTTCCTGTAAAACATTAATGATAAATAATGTGAAAAGGTGATGATACCATAAGCCAAAGTTCTTTCCCTTAATATCCATGTATTAAAAACAAATACTGAAAAATAGTATTGTTACAGAATTAAGTTCAGAATTAATTATTTACAGAATTCAAGAGATTCATCTCGAAATATTATAACTAGCGTGCCATGAATGTTGGATCTGACGAGGGCATCTTATATCATCTTTGCCTTAAAAAAGTAATTTTATCCTCTAATACCATGATAGCATGGCAACTTGGAATATTTACTTGCTAATCTGCCACTGAGAGCCACTTTTGTTATAAAATTTCTAACAGAAGAGTTAAAGCGCATCTTGTTTCCAATGATTCATTATCAAATAAAGGATAACTAGTTATAACATGGCCTTTACTCAAGAAACTGAAATTTAGTTCCTTAATTCGGCCGCAACTAAAAAAAGGATCAGAGTGGGTTAATCATTCAGTGATTATCTATTCAATGTCTTCCATGGGCACCGCACCACAATGTGGACCTAATATGAATAAAGCATGGCCCCAGAGTATTGGCAACTTAATTGTAACCAAGGGAAGCCGGTATAATTAGATCAGAATCAGAAGATTGAAGGGAATAATATTCTGATAGTCCTTTTGTTCTTTTTCCTTCCTCTTCTTAGAACTACAAATAAGCCCCAAAAGTAAAGTACTAGGAAAGTAATTCAGAAAATATCATTTGCAAAATGCTCCTCATGGACTTAATTCCAGAGAATTTAACCTGGCTTCATTAAAAAGTATCAACCAATAATGAATCTAGATTTTGGTTTCTTTTCAGTTTGACTGCACATTTGAGAACAATGGCTACTTTGAGGTCAACTTCCAGAATAATAACGTCAAAAAGATCCAAGTCGTTTCTGGTTTAGGTTCAAGGATCTGATTAAAGAATGTGTTTTTGGTTGTAAAGTATATCTCATGCAACACTAACACCCGTGATTGCATTCATTTATGAATTATTAATTAACATAGCCATAGAAGGTGTAGATTTAGAATAAAAATCAAAAGAACCATAGGGTTGCGGAGAGTGTAGTAGGGCACGGAATCCAGACCCACATCTATAGTGAGGGTCCATAAGATCCCTGTTCTAGCCAAGTCAAAGACAGAGCCAGGATTTGACTCTGGATAATTTATATTATAAATTACTCTAGGTTTTTAAACTATATTTGAAAATAAACATGAAATAAATCCCATGACTTTATTCTATGGCAATAAATTCAGCTGAATATGCCACAATGATCTAAACTGTTGCAAGTAGAACAAACTTAAAACAGCCTAACTCATAACCAAAGAGATTTAAAGTTGAAGAACAGTATTCTCTATACTCTTATATCCAAAAAGTATGGGTTGTTTGTTTGTTTGTTTGTTTGGGGAAGCAGGGTAGAGCTCCAGAATCTTAACAACTGTAACTTCTGGTCATTTTGAAGTAACCCCCACACAAGCAAAAGTACCTGTAAAGAAGAGTGATGCCTAAATAGTGAGAAGTTATTTACACTTCCCCCAAACTTATTGAAAAAGTCAAATTGAGCTACAAATCCCTGGAGACAAGGTTTGCCTCTGTCCTTTTTGGCTTTGCCTATATGGAAAAGAACAATAATTACAGAAAGTATTTTTTTGTTGTTGTTCTATTAGAGTTGTCCCAATTTTACCCCACTGCTCTCCCTTGCCCCCTCAACCCCTTCCCACAGCCAATTCCCCCCCTGATGTCCATGTTCAAGGGCCATTTACACCTGTTCTGTGACTAGACCCTTCCCCTTCTTTCCCCTCTTATCTCCCTCCCCTTCTGGTCGCTGTCAGTCTGTTCCTTGTTTTCATGTCTCTGGTTCTATTCTGCTTGTTTGTTTTGTTCATTAAGTTCCTCATATAGGTGAGACCATATGGTATTTGTCTTTGGCCACTTAACTTATTTCATTTAGCTTAATATTCTCCAGTTCCAACCATGCTGTTGGAAAAGGAAGGAATTCCTTCTTAGGGTATAATCCCAGCAGTGGAATCGCTGGTTCAAAAGGCAGTTCCATTTTTAGTTTTTTGAGGAAATTCCATACGGTTTTCCACAGTGGCTGTACCATTTTTAACACTCTCCCAGATCTTTTCTTATCTTCCAGAAATTATCCAGCTTCACTCTTATGATTAAGGAAGTGAAAATTACAGAAATTCTGACCATCTGGCTCAGTGTACCCAAGCTTCACAATTTCCAGGTAACTTATGTAATATTACTGGGAGTAGCAGAAGAGAAACAAAACAACTGTACAAAAAGCCTTGAGGGATTTTTCTATTTGGCTGGTTAAAATGTTTCAGAATTATTTAAGAGTTGGAAAAGGAACAATAAACCACACCCTCAAAGAGCTCCAATCTGAATTTTGCCATTGGTTTATACCATGTTTTCCAATCCAATATTTCAGTGTGTTAATGAGACTAAAAGGAAAGAGCACCCCAAAAATGTGCTGATATAATATGAGGTTGCCTGAAATTAAACTTCTACACATAATTTAATTAAAGAACATAGACTGAATTGATTACTTGATACCTTGCTCTTTATGCATATACAAGTTCTACTGGCTTCTTCCTGAAATTAAAATGCTCATCTCTCCCCAATTTGTGGTTTCTACAAGAGCCATTAGGCATGGAATTTCTTATGACACAGGGCTGTCTGGAACTTCATACTGAAGAAGCTGTTAGAAAATGATCTCACCTACAACACAATCCTTCAACAAAGACACTAAAGAGAGTCCTAATAACATAAATAATGATAGACATTCTAGAACATGGTATCATCAGGGCTAAAGCAAGGCTATAGTTTCTCATATAATTTTATAGTTGAATCAATTACAAAAGAAAATTAATAAGATCCATTTAGATTATGACTTTTTACCAAATGGCTGTAATCCCTTTCTCCAAAAATATAATTTGCTAAAGATATATTTCTCAGATGCCAAATAAGAAAAAAAAAAAAAAAAAAAAAGTTTTTGTTTGAGTCTGTCTATTTTGTAAAGACTAAGCCACTCTGTTTCACCTTATTAACTACCAACAGAATCATCCTAAAATCCCAGATAAAGTGGGTAAGGAGGTCAAGGATTGGTTGGAGAGCTTGAAAGACCTTTAACAAGAGCCTCACAGCAGTGACGCTGCAGAGAGCCTTTGTTCTAACGTTTTGGGGGGTTATTTATTGGATCTTTGTCATCCGCCAGGCATCATTCTCAGTGTTTTACATGGCTTATATCAGGGAAGACTCATGACAGACTAGCAAGGCAGATAATATTATGACCACCATCTGGCTGGTGCAGAAACAAAGGCTAAGACAGATTAAGTAACTTCCCAAAGATCCAGCAGGTCAGTGACAGAACTGAAGTTTCTGCTCAGACAGTCTGACGGCCTGCTGCACACTCCCCTCCCCTTTGCTGTATTGCCCCGATTATATTAGCTTATGCTCTTCCCGTCTCTTTCTTCTTCACAGGGTCATGATCATGGCCACTAGTAAAGAGCCAAGTATTATCTTGACTCCTTCTGCTTCTGTAAAACATTAACTTGTAACACCTAAGACAATAATTTCTCAGAAACCCCTGATTTTTACACTCAGCAATTCCACAAATATTTACTGATTTGATTGCCTATTATCTATGAACAAAACTGACTAAACATATTATCCCTACCCCAAAAGAGTTCATAATCCATTACTTTAAAAGAACTATACAAATAATTGAAATAAATGAAGTGAATTGCAATGAATCAGATCATTACACTCTTATGCCTAAATCTTTACCGAGATCTTAAAATCAACACACTTTGTACTGGTCCACAAATCCCTGCATGAATTGGCCTCTCCCCAGCGGTCTCAGGGAATCTTACTACTAACCCCTTGGCTCAGTGTGCTGCAGACACTTGACCTTCCTCTTATTCTTGGAACTCACCAAGATTTCTCTTGTCTCAAGACCTTTGTGCCTTTTTCCTCTTCTCCCAGATCTTCTCAGGGCTGGCTCCTTCTTTGAAGTCAAGTCACAGCGTAATACTACCTTCTTGAAGTGACCTGTCCTGAACGAGTCAACCTAATCCAGCCTACACTCTTTCCCCTTACCCCAAGTATAATTTTATCATCATTATCTGTTGTCTTCATAGCATGTATTGCCATGAGCAATTAAGTATTTTAAAATTGTATTGACTTGTTTATGGTCTGCAACCCCATCCTCAACCAGAGGGCAAAGCCCATGAGACCAGGAACCTTGTTCCTGCATCTCCTGGACAAGAAAATTTTCACAAAGTTAATCGCATGAGATATGCACCTTAAAAAAGATGTGGCAGCTCAGCAGAGACCAGTGCTATGGGCACTGCAAGGAAAGAGAATAACATGAGCAAGTATGCAGAGACGTCAAGAGCATGTTCAGGAAAGATAGAATAGTATAGTTTGGAAGGTATACATCCAAACATAGAAGTGGACTGAATTAGCATCATGGAGGGTCTTCAGAGTAAAGAGAAAGAACTCTGTGGGTAGTAGGGATCCACAGAATGTTCCATAGCCAGGAAGTGACATAGGCAATGCATAGTAAAGTGTCAGAAAGATTAAAGACTGATTTAACAGTCCAGGCAAATGACACTAATAACATTTTAAATCATTCTGATTAAAAAGAAAACTAAATTAAAAATCTCTGTCTTTTTTAAAACAGAAATCTCTCTTAAAGAGAACAGGAAGAAAAGAACTGTGAGCTTGGTGCTGTTAACTATTGGAACAGAAAGTACAATGTTATGAAGCATAAAGTTGAACATAATGATGAAATTTGTTTCTCTAATATCTGTTCAAAAGCCTTTTGCAAAATAAACACAGATTTATTATATCAAACCACCCAAAGTGACTCATCTCTTTGGAAGTACGTCTCTGGCATCTTCTTTTCTCAGGCCTCAATTTTTTTCAGAAAGTCCAGCAGATTAGCAGCCTGATGACAGTACAGAAGTCAGACCTTAGAATCCTAAATCCACTTCTGCCACCGACTTGCCGTCTGAGACGGAGCTTTATGTCATTTCTGTATTTATAAAATCTTTCTGTGGCAAATGTTTCCTATATTAACGAATCAGGGACTGGTAATCACACTAATACATCAAAATACATAGATAGACTTTTAATGAAGTCCTTTACAAAGTATCCTTACACTCTCCTGTACTTAATTTGTTTTTTTCTGAATCAAGCAGTGGAAGTAGAAACACCCACATTAACACATATATGTGTATGTGTGCCTTACAAACAGTGGCTTGGTCCTTCAAATTTCCCAGATAACAAAATTGAAAAAAGTCTCTTTTTAAAAGGCATGATGATGTAAACACAAGGAAGTTTAAAATAACACTTGTATAAACTGTTTGAAATTGAAGAGAAAAAACGCACCCCAAAAGAGTTTTGTCAGAATAAAAAGAAAACAAATCCCAAATCCTGACAGTAACATAAAAGCCAAATTCTTCCCCTTCCTTTCATAATGGCTTTTCTATTGAGTTTCATTTTGACCTTCCATTACTTTCCCAACGTTGAAGAATATTGCCTGTCAAAACTCTCCATTTCTGTGCCGGTGGTACTATTATTTCTTCCCCCATTGTTGAGCACTCTTAGCTACCACTGCACAATCGTTGGTCTCTCCTAACAAATAGAAACCAGCATTTTTACACACTGTCCACTTTAAATTCATATCCTGCATAAAAAGATAACCATAAATCTATAAACATACCAAGAAACAGAGAACAGAAAAGGTGGTTCTCTCTTTGCTAGAAGAGAAGCAATCCATGTTATAGGTGATGTATAGCCAAGGCACCCTCCCCCCTCAGAGGCAACAGGACGTGTCACCTACGAAAGAAAAATGGCCCGACGTCATTAGTCAGAGCTGGGAGGGTGAACCCACTGCATGATCTGATTGATCAAGTTTCATTACAAATTAGCCCATCTCTTTGATGAAAACAAGCAAGGCAGTGACTACCACAATTTAATCCTCATAAATTAGTCAACCAGACAAACACTAAACACAGCTTGCCAGAGGAGTGGTGAACTCATTTAATTAATTCATACACAGCACCTAATTAAGAGCAGTTTTAGCACTAAGGTTGTCACCTAGTTGAGTCTTCATTACTTTCCATGAAGATGCCCACTTAGTTGTCAGGGATGAGCACCCAAGACAGAGGCAACATGTATATTTGTTGCATGATGGCAGCTGAGAAGATCTAGCACATGGAAAAATAACATCAACAAGCTCTACATTCCTGCAACCCAAGACTTTTAACCTAACAGTTTATTTTAATAGGTCACATTTTGCTTTTGCTTCTGTTACTTGTCCCAAACTTTCAAGTAGTAGCAAAAACAAATACATTTCCTTGCTGGCACAGTATAATTCTTAGCTGATGTTGTAAACAGGAAAAAAAAGAAAATGGATTGTGTGTAAAAAGTGAAGATCATTACAAATGCTTCTAGGTCATCTTGGGAAAAGATCCACTTGCAATGCTCTCCAGTGTCTTCACATCCTAAAGAGGATACTCTACGTTGTACTGGCTCCCTAACCTACTCCTAGGAATCTGCCTTCTTGGCAGCAGCTACACAGTTCTAAATATTCTGATTGACTTATTTAACATTTCTTTCTTTTTAACATGCTCTTAAAAACACAGGTCTTTTTAAAATAAATTAATAGAACAAGATCTTAGTTGCTAAATACCATCCTCCAGCAGTAAGTAGCTAGATATAAAAGAACTCTTTGAAGTAGTTGATTCCAATGATGGGGCAGGAGAAATACAAGGTGAGCCTGTAACATTTTGTGGTGCCAGAAAATATGAAAGTGCTAGGGAAAAAAAAAGAAATAATGCAGGAACCTCTTAAAAGAACAGAGGAAATCAACCTGAATAGTTTGCAAAGGCCAAAAAATAAAGAATTTGAGCAACAAAATAATAAAGGTATTAGTAAACTGCAAATCATAAAAAATATATATCTATGAGTCCACAATGTATGATTAATGTAATTTATTGGTGATACAAATTAATCACTGAATGTCTAAATAAATAAATTGGGGAGAAGAAACAGCTCTTCCTTATAGAAAAATTCCAAATAAATGAAGGAAATGCAACATCACCATTAGGACACTGCAGTAATAATTGCTGCAAGCAGGATCTACTGATGGGTGCTACAATCAGTGAGCAAAAGTTCAAAACAAACAAGATATTTGCATAATATCTTGTTTTTCCCCCAAGGACATTATTAATTCAATATGGAAAATAGCAAATTTATAATGAAGAAATGCAGCATGTATCACCTTAATGAAGTTATCAAGATTAACATAAACTAGTGTCATAAAATATAGTATAACCCCTCATAGGATCCCCTGAGAAAAACACATCAGTTCTATAGTGTTCCAGTCAAAAAAAAGCATATCCTCAATCTGATCATGGAAAATCAAACCTAAACTGAGAGATATTCAACAGAATAACTGACCAGTAATTATCAAAGTTCTCAAGGTCATGAAACACAAGGTCATGGCTAAGGAAATGTCAGAGATAGGAGGAATCTAAGGAGACACAACAGCTAAATTCAATGTGGGATTCTAGATTGGGACTTGGATCAGAAAAATAACATTAGTAGAAAACTAAGTGAAATTAGAGTAAGGTCTGAATTTAGAAACAATTTTGTCTAAATGTTAATTTCCTATTTTTGATCATTGTACTGTGGTTATATTAATTGTTAACATTAGCAGAACCTAAATGATGTAAGTAAACTCTATATTAATTTGTAACTTTTCTCTAAGTCTCAAATCATTTAAATATTAAATCTTTTTTAAAAATCATAGGTCTAAAGGAAAAGAAGATAGTGTCAGAGAGTCTACAATGAAGCTGATAAAACTCATTGTAGAATCACCAATCTAAATGAATAGTCACCCAGACTGAATAATTTACATTTTTTTTGTTTCTCAGATTAAAAATTCAAAGCTTTTTCCAACAAAATTATAGGAGAACATAAAATAAATGTTTTATTTTCTTTATCTCTAGAGCTATTTTCCTGTGGCTTTGCTTCATAGCAGTCTTTTTTAAATGTAATTACAGCTAGTTGTGTTCAATTGGCTACCTTATAATCTAATTTTCTTATAGGACTATTCCAATCATTATTCCACATAATACTTTCAATAATTATGTCTTTAAACTGAATATCAGACTCTAGGTCATGTCCATAGTTCCACTGTGCTTATTCTTACAGGACTATATCATCACTCCTCTAAACATAAGCCCAGAACAAACTTAGGGTCCTAAAAATAATGTATTCAAATATAAAACTTTTTAAAGAATATGAAAATTACAGGTCACTAAAGGGCTTTTTGCTTTAAACTATACTTAATTCAGATATATTTTTAAGAGTAAAAATAGTTATCAACAAAATATGCAAATATAGCTGTCTTAAGAAGACTTAACAATGTTATAAGCATGCCACAATCTCTTTCATGGCAAACCTAATATTTAAAGTATATGTACATTATTTTCAAAATACCTCCTGTGTTTTAAAGATTAATGACAAATGCAAAAATAGTGGAGAACTATATAAATAAGTTGCATACATAAACATTCAAATAGAATCTACTCATTTATTTTTGCTCACGATGGTTAATGATATCAGCTCTAATTCTAGCTTTTTGTGTTTTGTTTTGTTTTGTTTTGTTTTTTTCCCTCTCTTAAACAAAACCTGATCTGCTTTGGGTTCATATCTACCGTGGTAATTGAGTGGATTAAAAAGCCTTGCAAACTGAGCCTAGAGCTAATCCGAAAAGGTGCAATTACAATATTTCCAACACTCTGGCTGCTTGCACTTTTTTTTTTTTTCCATGTTGCATGTATGTAAGATAAGATGAGGGGAAGCTGAGGGAAAAAAAATCAAAACTACTTCAAGTATTACCTCTCACTCCCAGGGCTGGCAAACTGTGCAGACAGAGTAGGAAATACAGATAAGGAGAGACTAAAGACCAGAATATTTGAAGGAGGCTTTAAGATTCAATTGTAGCACTAGCAAAATATTTGGGATCTGATCACATTGTAAACCAATACCTAAATCTGGAAAAGACAAGGAAGCCCCATTGTGCCCTATTTGTTGTCAATCTATATTTTTTAAGCTTCAGAAGCAATGGCTCAAACTGCTAAATTAGATCAATACCTGTATAATATCAAGACTGGGCTTTGAAATGACAGCTTGCAATGTGGAAAACCTTGAGTTATATCTGGAATAAAGAAAGAAGCCATAGAAACAAGAGAGAGTAAAGTAGAAACTTGTCAGAAGAATAAGATCAATGTAAGTGAACAGATGTTATGGAAATTAAAAATAAGAAAAAGGTTGTGGTTTCCGGAGATGTTATTGAATTATCTAACAACTGAAAAACTTAAGAAGAGTCAGTATGTGTCATTCTTTTAGCATGGGACTTCTTTTGAATATGTCAATATTTAGCCATAAGGTAAATAAACCTAACCATAAGATCTTTGTAAACATACCCAGAGAAAAACAGGTGCTCTGGTAACAAAAACCTATTCACGGCGTCACACCACTACTACACAGCTAAATTCCTCTACACATGAGGCAACCAACGAGCCAAGTGGATCAAAAAGCAACTTTTTTCTTTATTTTACAGGCAATTATTATATAACGTCTCCAACATATGCCCCGTGAATGCAGCAATTTTTATGCCAAACACTGTCCTAACAGTATATGTCATTAAGATTAAGATCTTATCACTCCCATACTTGGAAGATGAAGGGTTGGGTGTCTGTGTGTGTTGTGTATGGTGATGAGGGTCAGCAAGCAGAGGGAGGGAAATTTCTTCAACAAACATACACCGCCATTTCCATAGGCATTTTGTGCACTCCGTGTTTCTCAACTCTTTCCACAGCTCTGTCCAGGATAGCTGAAGCACACATTTACAGAATTTTGTCCTAGAATTTCATACATATTTGCAAATTTAATCCTCAAAAAACCACTGGGAGGTGAGTTACATTACTACAGATGAGGAAATGGAGATACAGAAGAGTAGTCTGGGGATTTTGGTGCCATATATGATATTCTTAAGTGTCTACCCTCTCTTTCGTAGTTAAGGGAATTTCTAAAAGTTATCTTTTGGAATAAATGAATGGTACCAACACATGACTCATTTAACTCAACATGCCTTTAAAGCACTAACAGCCCTGCCCATTTCTTTGTCATTAAAAAAAAAAAAAAAAAAAAAAAAAAACCCACTGCAGTCCCGAAACCTCTGGGATCTGAGCCTTTGACTCACTGCCACTTCTGGTTAGGCACATCCCTGCCTCCTGCGCTCCACTTCCAGAGGACAGAATTCCCTAATTCTGTCTCCTTAGGTCCCTGAGTTAGTGTGGAATTTTTCTTACCCAATCATTTCAGTTTCTAGGGATAATTAAAGTAATATAACTTACATAAGAAAATAGAGAGCTAGTTACTATTCATTGAAAAGCTCAGAACTAGTAAAGAAAAAGTCAGAATATTAATGGAAATAGTGCAATTACTTCAAGCTGCAAACACATAAAATATATTTTCTAAATGTATGTGATATTTCATGTGCAAATGAAAGAAAGTAAAATGGGGGTTTGTTGGGATAAGACTCATACAGTAAACGCTTCTGACTCACACCACAGTGGAAGTTATGAAAAATCAGAATATATCTTATTATGTGTACAAGGCTGACTTACTAATCAAATTTCAGGTCAGGCAGATGTTTCCAAAATTCCATATGAGCAGAAACCTGCTTTATTTCAGTTCTGGGCACAAAAACTAAGAGACTTAGTTTAAATAATGGACACTTTTCAGAATCTGATAAAGTCTATGGCTTCTTTACACACACACATACACACGGAGTACATATACCTACAACGGTATGCACAATTTCATGGAAGCCATAGCCCCTGAAAGTCATTCATGAACTCTAGTTTAAGAACCCCTATTCAAGGCATAAATGGCACAAAACAGTACACACCTTGAAAGGATAGCATTTACAAAGTTCATTTGTGTATCATGGTTTTTCAATTTAATATGGACTACAATGCTTCATAGATATAACTTTTAGTAATGATTTCATCAGGACAACTCCTCAAATCTAGTCTTAATAATACTTTTTAGACCACAGCCATTTACAGTTTATTTCTATAGACAACTTATTCTGCTTTCCATTTGAGGGCAAAAGTCCAGGCCACTTTGGGACACACTGTTACCACCCTTGTATGTGTCCTTCAGATATTTTACATGCAAGCAGGAAAGCAGTGTCATTCACCTCTCCCCACTGCTGTCCACCCAGAGGACACATGCACCTGATCTACGGTGACCATAGGAAGATATGAGCTTAGCACTTTCCTCAAAGTGTGAGCATCCTGCATTTTTATGACTATTTATGGGAATGTTGAGAGTAATTTGATGCCATATTTTGTTTGCTCTATAAATCAGCTTTTAAACTTTTCCTCATGTTATAACAGTAATAACAACAACAATAAGGCAACATTTCTATAAGTGATGTAAAGATTAATGGGACCATAGCTTATTTTTTGTAATCTTCTTCTATCACTTCATAATAGGACAGAAATCTTTCCTTGACAATAGTTATATTTTCAGAATATTATGTTTAATGACTGAATACTATTCCACTGCTTAGGATACCATAATTTTCTTAAGCAATGTCCCATTTTAAAACATTTATATTATTTTAAAGCTTTAGCTGTTACAGGTATACTAAGTACACATAGCTGGTTGACAACTAATTAATTTTTTTTAATTTAAACTGAAAATGGCCCAAAATGCCCTGAGATATATACAAGTTTACAAAACTACCCCAGAGAAAAAAAGAGTGGCAATGATGATTTTGAACAAATTATTCGGGTAGTTTGTATTCTATTAAGTTTCTTTCAGTAGCATTGTATTAGACCAAATCATCTACAGTGAAATGAATTTCCAGTTAAAAAATATGATACTTTCAATACATTGTGAAAAAGCTAATGGCAGACATAAGTATGGAATTTCATGAAAGGAGAAAGTAAATGTAGTTTCCCTACAGGATTAATAATGTCTTCATACAGGGGAAATCCCCTGAGTAGAGTCTTGAAGGATGGCTAAGATTTAGCCAGGTAATCAAAATTTTTACAAAAGGCATTTTTTTCCTGTCCTATCTTGTATGTCCAACCTGTATTTCAGGGTAACCAAACGTTCTTAGTTGATGAGGTAAAAATTCTGCTTTGTAGAAAAGTTTCAATTAGTAAATATGGAAGAAATTATAAAATTATACAGTTAGTGTTTTGCAACCCTTAATAAAATAATTGACTTAATCAGTATCATCAAAGGATTAAGCTATTAGTTGCACAATGATTGATGGTGAATTTCATAAGGCAGGGATGAGGCTGTCACCACTTGAACCCACTGATCAATCTTAACATCCTAAAAGACAGATGGGTAGGTGATAGATAATAGAAACTGAATCTAATCAAACTCCTAGAGCTAATTTCTATTCATAGGAAGTACAGTAGATATAGAAACAAGTAACACACAACAAGACATAAATACAGATTATGGAATATTCTATAGGACAAATGACCTGATTTTTGCAACCAGAAAATAGCATTAATAAAAAGAGCAGTGGAACAGTTTTTCTTAGGTGAAAATTAGAGACTTAACCAAATTTGGTATGTAATGCTTAGCTGAATCATGATTCAAACAATCTAATTATAAAAAGATTTTTTTTTTTTTGCAACAACTTGGAAATTTTCAGTGTGTTTAGGTAATTAGATAATCCCAAGGAATTACTGTCAATTTTGTTAGGCTTGATAATGACTTTGTTGTTATGTATGAAAATGTCCATACTTTTGAAGATGCATATTGAAGTAGGGGTGCAACTGTGTGGTATCTTGGATTTGCTTTTAAATACCTGTGCAAAAAAAAAAAGGAGGGTGGGATAAATTTAAACCAGGGTATCAAAATCTTAATGTTGAATACAAGAATTCTTTGTATATTTCCCTTTCCTTTGTCATTATTTAAAACTTTTCATAATAATTTTTTAAGTTTAGTCAAGAGATATGGAGTAGGGAGACAAGTGTTGTGGTCTCGTGTACCCAGCAGAGAATATGGCATAAGCAGGACAGCATGACATCATCAGAGGGAAGCAAGCCACTGAGTAGAAAGGGAAAGGAGCGCAGGCATGGCCGGGTCACACGGACTTTGCATGCCAAGCTAAGGGGCTGGGGCTCTACACTCTACACTCTAGAGAACAGGAAACCTAGCAAGGGTTTTAAGCAGAGAAATACATGGTTAGATCACACTCTAGTCTAGACCATCACTCCAGCAACTCTGTGCAGAGCGGACTTCATGAAGGTGGTAGAAAGGGAACCAAGCCCAGAGAAATGAAATCCAGTTAGGAGCCTACTACAAAATGGAAGACAATGCACAACAAAGGAGTAAGACACAGCAGGAGTAAAGTAGAGGGACGAGGAATTAGTCATTGGAAGGGAAAGAAAGAACAAGAATCAAGGCTGACTCAACTTTCTGGAGGAGTGGCTCAGTGACTTTGACATTAAGATACAAAATTCCAAAGGAAGAGCATACTTTGAAAAAAAGGGGTGAGAAGAAAAGGGAAGTGAATGCCAAGTTTGATGTTTCTGTGGCTCTTCTGAGCTAGTTATACACGTACACCTCAAGGCATCGATTACAACCAGAGTCAGGGATTCAAGACTTCTCAGAATCTGGACAGCAGCTGAACTTCCAGGAATAGTTAAGATTACTCATTCAAAGGCCCAGGGCTTGTGTCTGTCATTATCTAATATCTAGCACAGTATATGGCATGGTGCGGGGCTCTCCATGAGAATTAAATAAATGGTAAATGAGATTGCCCAAAGAGAACATAAGAAGTTCAAAAGCAATGGACTAAGGACAGAACTCTGGAGGCACAATGTTAAGGAGTCAACACAGAAGGAGGTCCCTTGAAGGCAACGAACAATAAAGTTCAGACTAGAAGAAGGACTGAGACAACAGCGCCACAGAAAGAATAGAGAATTTAAAGAAAGGATATATCAGGTCTGTGAAAGTCCCATGCACTGGGCAAAACTGAGGTACCTGATGATCTTACTCTTCCTGAATTTCTGAAGCAAATGAGCTACTTTGCTCACTCTAGAAATAAAGATGAGTAGCAGCATGATGGCCAGTCAGTAGACAATGCCACTATTTGTGTGACCGTGACCATGTCATTTATCCTTTCTGAATGCAGCCTGTGATCTATAGTGTCTCTAAGGTTACATTCAATTCTAAAAATCTACACAAGCAAATCCTTTGGTTTAAAATGCTCTGAAGATAATAAGAGCCAAGTGCTCACTTTGAGATCCGTTACATTTTATGCCGGACTTCTGCTCTACCCACTCTCTTTCCTTTGTTTCATCCTCATTTTCTCTCCCGCCTTTTTCTCTTCTATAAGACATCTCTAAATTGCTTCAGGGTGAAAGTGATGGACCTCATATGAAGAGAAAAATAACCATGACATTTATGGCAACAAATAAAAGATGACAGATGCAGGAATATGTTAGGCCCAGCATTTATTTATGCCAGTAGTTCACAAATACAAGAAAGAGTAATAAATAAATTTCTAAAACATTCTTTGGGGATCAAGAGTAATTAATAGTGATAGCCAAAATGCCATCAAGCCAGCAAGTAATCATGAAAGCGTACAGCACTGACTCTCCTGAGCTGTGGGAAGTCAGAGAGATGCATGGATGTGGAATGTGCTGGCCTTGACAGCAAGCTATTAAAAGGTCCTCACTCCTATTTGCCCTACACTTACATATGGTGTCATGCTCTTGGCCAAGCAAATAACTAAAAAATTAGTTCATGTTACTCTGGCAAATCCGTTGACTTTGGTCTTCTCTACACTACATATTTAAATCATGTCAGAATGATAGTACTTTAATGTCAGTATCAGAAATCCATTTACAGTCATAAAAGACCAGACAATGAATCTGACCTTCCAGATCTTTCTTTGATTGATAAACATTGTGAATATGGACCACAAAGTTTAGTTTAAAAATTACCTGATTTCTTTTCACTTAATCAGCATTAATGGCTTCACAAACCATTTTAAGATTAAATAAGAAACTTGTCATCTGATTAAGTTTTATGTTTACTGCATCAGAGAAATGATCCAAATAGACTCAAATCACTTTCCTCAAATTACTCTCACAATCTGGTAGCTAAAGAAACAAGTGTATTTTCAAGTTCAAAATAGACATTTGTTCATCTTACTATCTATAATCAACCCACAGGTAAGCACAGTGTGTTTTGGAAGCAATTACAGGACACAGACTAAAGATACAAAAAGCAGGATATTCCACACAATAATCATGGAGTGAGTAAATGTGTTTTCCACTGACATGAATCAATGTTATGCATATGGCAGAGATTTGTAACTGAGTCCTGCTTCCCTATAACTCAATTAACTGGCTCAAATTTTCAAATTTTTCATAATCATAAAAGAGTGTGCCCCCAAATGTTGATTAAGACAAATCAGATTAAACACCTAAAGGGGTCATTATAGTGGCATGATGAGAATAACCAAGTAGGAAGCAAGGACCAGATAGATAAGCAAATGAGATGCAGACCACTGGCACCAGAAGCTAGAGAGTTCAAGTTATCAGAAACACATGTACATGTCTTTTTAAAAAATACACTTGCCTGGGCCACAGCCCCAGAAATTCTGAAAGTATCTGAATTTTAAAATTCCACAGGTGATTCTGATGATCAGCCAGGACTAAAGTCAAGGGGTCTCGGGCACAAGGTAGGAGATCCAAAGAGAAGGAACACATGAAAGTCACTAGCATAACATTGAGGTGAGGACCTGGCCCCAACAAAAATTTCCTACACACATGAATCTCAGTCAGGAGCTGGACTCAGCATATGAGCACTCACGGTGAACAAGGAGTCCATCTAGCTGGAAGGACGAATGAAGAAAGAAGCCAAGGACGGTCTTTAGGGCGCATCCCACTTTTTTCACAATCACACAGATCTTAGGCAGTTATAACAAACTGCTTCATGTGTGAGTGTCTTATTCTGTCTCTACTCCCAAAGAAAGCAAATTCCACAGGATCAGGGAATGTGACTTATATTTCATTGGAATAGGCTGGGTATACAGAAGATAAGCAATAAATTACTGTAACTGCTTTATTCCAAGTAAATCTCTAAACCACTCCTCCTACCTTTGCTCTGTCTTCCACTCTGAAGTCACATGAACCAGAATTTTTTTTCTCTTTTGATTTTCACTTCCAAAAATCCTAATTTCTGTATAAATCCAAGCTTTAAATTCATTATTTTTAATTTTCTAAATTAACATTAATTTGAAAATCTGTCCACATTTCACTTAACTTATTCATACCTCCTTCTCTGTAACACACAACATCCTATTATTATGTTAAATCTCTGTTAATTTACTTATCAAGAATAGTCCAAAAATATTAAATTGCATCAATTTGATTATTTCTAAAGATTTTTTTTTTAAATGTATAAGTTCACTTTTCAAAATCTTGATGGAATTTAATAAACATTTATTGAGCACCTCTGATTTTTTTCATATGCAATATTGTTTTACTGTAATTGGTTCCTGTTCAATTGGTTTACATGTACTCTTTAAAGTGGTTTATACTTTAGAATATACATAAGTTACAGTTAATGGAACAGATGTGTGTGGTATTTGGGGTTATTTCTATAAAAAAATAGACATTAAAAATAGAGCCTTAGGAAAATATCTCCTTTTTTTAAAACTCATTTTGTATTGGTTTCACGTGTACAGCTTAGTGGTTAGACAATCATATACTTTACACAGTGTCTCCCTGATATTTCTAGTACTCAACTGGCACCAAACATAGTTATTGCAACATTATTGACTATATTGCCTATGCTTTACTTACTTCCCCATGACTATTTTGTAACTAACAACTTGGTTTTCTTTCCTTTTTATTGAATTTGTTGGGTTGACACTGGTTAACAAAATTATATAGGTTTTAGGTTCACCACCCCAAGTCCAGTCTCCGTCCATCACCATTTATCCCCTCTATACCCACCACCCCCTGCCTTCTTATATCCTGGTAAACAATACACTGTTGTCTGTGTAACTACCAATTTGGAGCACCTCTGGCTTTAATCATAAATTTTAGTGAGTTAAGTACTCATTTTGAAGTTTGCTCAATAAAAACCACATTCAAATTATTACTGCAATATATTTTAACTGACAATCCATTATTGTGATTAAATCCAACATGAGTCAATTATTTTGGAAAACAATGAGCACTACTATTTAAATCTACATTCCAATAACAAGGCAGAAAAAATGAAAGAACCATAAGGAAAGAAATTCTAACTCTTAAAGACTTTGCAGCAAAATATTCGAGCATGCTGCCCTGGCTGTGGTGGTTCAGTGGATTGAGCAAAGGCCTGCAAACCAAAGGGCTGCTGGTTTGATTCCCAGTCAGGGCACATGCCTGGGTTGCAGGCCAGGTCCCCGGCTTGGGGGCACTCAAGAGGCAACCACACATTGATGTTTCTCTCCTTCTTTTTCTCCCTCCCTTTCACTCTCCCTAAAAATAAATAAATAAAATCTTTAAAAAATATATTGACGCATGCTGACCTTCCCCTCTGCTGAAAGTTCAGAAGCCTGCATCAACTCTAGGCAAAGTGATGTCTTAGATTTGCCCAGCTTAAACGCTGTCCTGAAACATGAATATATGACCTATCTACTACTGGAATAGTAATCTACATAATTTAGGAAAGTCACTAAACTGTCATAAACTCTAAATCCTTTTGGAAATTAACCACAGGATCCTATCTCCATCTTGTTTCCACCAGAAGTTTAACAACTGACTTAATTTCCAGAGATCAAAGTTTAATAAAACTAAAAAACTTAAGACTTAAAAATACCTTTAATTGAATGGAAACAATGTGAATACATGCTCTTTTTTTCTTTCTGTATCTTGAACCAATACATACCTTTAGCATTGTTTAAAACAATATATAGTGCAGTACAACAGAAAAAGATGTGAATTCACTGGAAGTAGGAAGGGCTGGGTTCTAATCTTAACTTTGGTTCTAACTAAACAAAATTGTCTTTAGTAAATCATTCAATAGCTCTAAAACTAAATTCTGTATCTGAAAAATTAGAAATTTCATATTAATTTATCTTTCAGTTCTTTCCCAAATCCTGGATCCCAATGTACACTCATCTCTATATTCAAGAAGAATCTGTTCAGCCAAAGACATAATCCCCCCAGAGTCTTTTGAGTTTTCTTGACAAAAAGTAAATGTGTATCAGGTAAGCCTACTGAGGTTAATTTGAGCAACATTTGATGTGGTTTTTAGGTACTTAGAAATCCAACATGGTTTCTTTTTACAAATGAAACCTCCCTATTTATCTCAACACAAAGGCAAGAATTGTTGGTTTCTCTAATGAAACCTCTTGTTTATAACCTGGCAAGTATTCCTTCTAATCAAAGAAGCAGAACACTAGGAAATAATTAAAGAGAACTCCACTAAATGCCTATGTTTTACCTCTCTGACAAACTAGGGGTCAGATTCGGCCCACTGCGTAACTTTACATGCTTTTGTATTTATCTGGGAATAGCACAGAATGTATGAGGGAGAAATGCTATAGCCACTCCCCATTCTCACTTTAATTACAGTCTTCAGGATTGCCACTGAGTTTGATCAGTTGTTTTTAATGCCCCACTCATGTGCATATTATTTCTCCTGAAGCAAATTCCTCTTATCTTCTCAAATTGTCATGACAAGTTTGTGAAATGACAGAACTATACAATTTCAAAGATGTGAAAAGATGTGAAACCTTAAAGATTTTCTAAGACAATTCTTGTCCTAAAGTAAATGACCCACTCTTTTCTCTATAACAAAAATTTCATTGCTTTACAGGGTTGTCCTCACCATTGCTGGACGATTTCAATAGTACCATCAAACTACTGGTTTATTAACCATTTAAACTTCACAATCTTTTCTTCTTTTTCCCCTAGGAACTGCCTCAAGATAGCTTCTACCATTTTAACCTTACATACTATGTTTATACTTTTCTAAATATTGAATCCTGATAACTTGATCAAATATATGTGACCCATCCAAGAAATTTGTCACCTAAAGCTCTAGTAAGCTAGAAGCCTTGGGAGGCTTTGGTCAAGATGGAGACATAGGTAAACACAGTTAACCTCCTTGCACAACTACATCAAAATTACAATTTAACTACAGAACAATACTCATGCAGAACCATCAGAAATCAAGTTGAATGGAAGTCTGATAACTACAGAACTAAAGACACCACATCTATGCAGACTGGTAGGAGATGCAGACACACAGAGACACCAAACAGACTGGCCCCACACCCATGTGCGGGTTCCAGTGCCAGAAAAATAAGCTCCCATAGCTTCTGGCTGTAAAACCAACCAGGTATAAGTTGGTGAAAGGAACTACTAGATCAGTGACTCTGAAAGGTGCCACACACAAACTTACTTAGATTCACCCTCCCCCCAAGCTCCAGCACCAGGGTAGCAGCTATAAAGGCACCAGTGGCATATAGGGAGGAACTGAAGTGTCTGGCATAAAGGTTGGAGATGGGAGACAGCTACCTCCCAGACAGAAAAGTGGGCAGAGGCCATTGTTCCTTTTCTGAGCCCTCATCTTCAGAGCTACAGAAATGGCAGGTGGGAATGATATCTGAAACTCCATCAACCTGGCTAACATTATTTGCCCTACCCTAAAGATTTCCTGAGGTTCCGCCCCACCCAACTTATTGCCCACCCGAGCTGGAATAGTGGCTTTTCCATACGAAAGATTGATCTCAGCTCAGGCTTCACATCTTCCTAAATCCTATCAAACAAGCAAAAAGCAGCCTCAGTGAGCCCCCAACCCCATACCACTGGCTAAGCAGCCCCAGTCCCAGCACTAGCAGCAGCCAGCTTTGGATCACAGTTTGGCTTTGTTTGGGAATCTCCAAGCCCAGCACAAGTAGCAGCCATTTGCAGATTGCTTTGTAGCTCATGCTGGATTGACCTAGGCAAAACACAGGCAGTGGCTGACCCTGGCCTGCACCCCCCAGGGAACCCCAGAGCCAGGGCAACCAGTGGACAACTACAGACCACATCAGAGTACCACCACCCTGCACCTGCACAAATGATTCTCCATGGAGAACAGAAGGTGATAGTCAGTGGTCACAGCCAGTGCTTGCAGCTGACTGACCTGGATAAATCCCTCTCATTGACCTGCAATCAAGACTCAACTACAAGTAGAAGATGTATTCATCCCACACAGTGTGTGCACCTTGAGTACCAAGCTTGGAGGACAGGGGAAGCCATGCCACTAGACACCTACTACATTAGGCCACACTACCAAGAAAGGGAGTCAAAGCAGCTTTATCTAATACATGGAAACAAATACAGGAAGGCTGCCAAAATGAGAAGGCAAAGAAACATGGCCCAAATGAAAAAACAGAACAAAACTCCAGAAACAGAGCTAAACAAAATGGAGATGAACAATTTATCAGATTCACAATTCAAAACACTGGTTGTAAGGGTACTCAAGGAACTTAGTAAGTACCTCAACAGCATAAAAAATACCCAGGCAGAAATTAAGGATATACTAATGGAAATAAAGAACAACTTACAGGGAATCAAAAATAGAGTGGATTAAGTCAAAACTCAAAGCAATGATATGGAATATAAGGAGACAAAAAACAACCAATCAGAATAAGAGGAAAAGAAAAAGAATCCAAAAAAAGACAATAGTGTAAGCAGCTGCTGGGACAACTTCAACAGTACCAACAATCATATCATAGGGATGCCAAAAGGAGAAGAGAAAGAGTAAGAAATTGGAAAGCTATTTGAAAAAATTATGAAAGAAAACTTCCTTAATTTGGAGAAGGAAACACACATGCAAGTCCAGGAAGCAGAGAGAGTCCCAAACAAGGTGGATGCAAACAGGCCCACTCCAAGACACATCATAATTAAAATGCCAAAGGTTAAAGATAAAGAGAGAATCTTAAAAGCAGCAATAGAAAAGAAGTTAGTTATCTACAGGGGAGTTCTCATAAGACTGCCAGCTGATTTCTCAAAAGAAACTTCACAGGCTAGATGGGATTGACAAGAAATACTCGAAGACATGAAAAGCAGGGACTTACAGCCAAGATTGCTCTATCCAGCAAAGCTATCAATTACAATGGAAGAACAAATAAAGAGCTTCTCAGACAAGAAAAAACTAAAGGAGTTCATCATCGCCAGATCGTTATTATATAAAATGTTAAAAGAATTTATAAGAAAAAGAACAAAATGGCAATAAACACATACCTATCAACACATACCTAAGCAAACAAGAAGAAAAGAGACAGAATTATGGATACGGAGAGCATTTTGATGGTTTCCAGATGGGAGGGGGGCTTTGAGGGAATGGGTGAAGAGGTAAGGAGATTAAGAAGAACAAATTGGCTGTCAGAGAACAGCCATAGGGATGTAAAAAGCAGCACAGGAATATAGTAGCCAAAGAACTTACATGCATGACCCATGGACTTGAACAATGGTGTGTGGATTCGCTGAGGGAGTGGTGAGTGCTGCATGGGGGCAGGGGATTTGAGGGGTTACAATTGGGACAACTGTAACAGCATAATCAAATAAAACATATTTTAGAAGAAAAAATAGATCTATTACAGTAATCTTGCTTTTACTGAGGTTGTGGATAAACACTCAAAGTCAAGGGCAAGGTCAGAGTCCATATTCCATGAACACTGATATATGAATCAATTATCTATGAGTTCAGTCATTCTACCTTCCAAAAATCTACCTAAATAACTCATGCTATTATTTACCCAATATTTTTTCTCACAAAAAAAATGGGCAAGTTCTTTTGCAAGCTCAAATATACTTTTGCTTGGGATTGGAAGCTTGGATTCATTTTAAGAAGTTCTTATTCTGTTCTTTATCCCAGCCTAGGCTTGCACTTCCACCTAGGTATACAGAAGCTAAAGCTCCATTTTCCATTCTTGAAACAAAACAGAGGTGGAGAAGTTCTTCCTTTGCTATGTCAATTACTAATGTTATACTCCAGTGTTTTCATAGCAGATTTTTGAGAGCAAAAACCTCTTATCGTTTTAGTACCCACAGTGCAAACAAGAAAATCTGGCATAGAAAAGGTTCCCCATAAATGTTCATTGAATGTGTGAATGTGTGAATAATGACTGTGATCATTACCTCTCCTCAAGTCCGTGCCTTTCTTAATAAGCCCTAGCTCTGTACCCCTTTTTCTATCTTTGATATTTACTCCTTTAAATTCTGAACTTATCAAAGAGCTCCTGATATAGTTACACTTTTATTTAACTCCTTTTTCTTCACAGTAGGATAATTCTCAATTATACAGTCAGAATTACAATTTTAGAGCATCTCATTCTTCATGAGCTATATTTCTTCTTTATAATCTCTATACATGGAATTATAAATCAGGCAACATTCATGCTTAATTGGTGTTTTCAGTGTAATTTTTTTGTTTCTTCCTCCATTCTTTATGCTTCAGCTTCAAAACACTTAGCTTCTAACACAAGAAAAAGATAAAAATAATAATATAAATTTGTTCTTTTTTATCTTTAAAGCTTTTATATTTTAGTTCCAATGCTTTAACTCCTTAATCTGTAGAATAATTTAAAATATTAATACTTACTAAGCAATAAACAAGAGAATAAAAAAATATTCTAAGAAACATAAATACTGTACTTACAATACACATTAGTTTTCAAAAGCAGGCATATTATAACTGATCCATTAAAATAATACTTAGTAATTTAAATTATAATAATGCCTCTTTTATGTAGCAAGTGTTCTGCAAACCTCAGCCATCTGAAACAGTTGCAATATCTAGTTCTATTCTGCCTTGTTTTGCTGTCATTTCACCACAGAGGAAACATCTTGAGCAGCAAATTAATAAATTCTGAATAGACTTTTAAAATGGAAATCTCCAAGAACACCTAAAATCATTCATAACACAATATAAGCATGCAGCCCAACAAGACGGCCATCACTTGCTGGGTGTGGCTCTAATGACCGAATTAACAGACACTAAACCCAGAAGCATGGAAAACTCACCGGAGAAAGGCAGAGAGGAGATAAAACAGTAGAGGTGGGAAGGGGAGAATGTAGCAAAAGAGAGAAGCAGAGGAAGTGAACAATTGTAAGCAGATCGTAAGAAAAAAGAGTCATATACCCTTTGCAGTAGTCCTTCAGGATTTTAAGAGATGGCAGCTTGGGAGAATAATTCATGCCCTTAATGATTATCCTGGACCACATGGATGTTTAACCCTGACCAAACAACTAAAATATATTTCCATCAAAGAAGACATATTTCTATGTCTTTTATCATTCCCAAACCCAGGCTTTGAAATCAACAACAGGTAGGTCAACTTGTATTTGTACCACAACTCTCTCAGCCAAACACTAAACAGCTGTCTTTTATCAGGACTCAAAACTTAGAAACAAAAATTCTGTTGTGACTGTACCTCTACAAAAGTTCTGAAATTTTATTTGTTCCAACTACCATTATTTTCAAGTGGAAAATCACTCTGAATTCACCTCAGTGAATAGAAAACATAGTGTCCACATATAGAAGTGCAATTCAGTGTTTTAAACCTGTCAGAAAATCATTTTCTCACAACTTTCAGTGTTATTTTAGATATGATTTATGGATCATAAATGTTACTAATCAGCTTTTAAACAAAACTGATTTTAAATCTGCTTAGAAATGCTCCATGTTAAAGCTAAAATTCTCCCATAGTTTACTTAACCAGAAAAATGTTGAAAAAAGAAATAAGAAACTAAAAGGTAGTTTTTCTTTCCTCCAAAAAATAGAGAGAATCACTCATATCTCAGCCAAATATATTTAAAATATTGGCAGCTCAAATTGTCATGATTGGCACTAGCAAATAACACCAGAAACAAACTCAGAGCTAGGGAAAATCATTATCATAAGCAGTTTTGTGATCCACTTTTTTCCCCTCTGTAAAACAGGTAAAAGAATGCTTGAAGATATCACACATAGTCATTTACATGAAGTATCATTTTATGGAATTTTCCAAGGTGTTAATTAAAAGTTTTAATGAATGTTAATCATCTTCAATTTCATTGGCAATCTCTGTTCAACCATATGCTTCTCTTTTACACCTGGAAGTTTAAAAAAAACCACATTACCTTAAATTGTTTTACTTTTAACATGAAATCTGTATTAATATTTAGGAAACAAAGTTTCTGCAGCTTATACAGCAATCTTCTATAGTTCTTTTATGTATTTCTAACTTCATTAAATAAGGTATGAGGATGTAGGATTTCCACAATCATACTGCCAAGAGACAATGTAAAAATTTTTATTCTTTTAAAGTCAAACTGGTTTATGCCCAGGAAGCAAGGCTGAGCTGGAATACTGAACATGGCATTATATCTTGGAACCCTAGAAATGAAATTCAATCCCATTAAATCATTGTGCAGTGTTTGCTAACTTTAATTTTCCTCTGGTTTCGAGAATGTTCTCATATTCAATCATTCATTTATTCAATTCATTTAAAAATATTTACTGAGACGTCTTCTAAGGTCTGGGTATACAGCAATGATCAGATCATACAAATACATATTTCTCTCCTTGGAGAGCTTACATTATAGTTGAAGGAGACAAGAAGAGTCAAAAAATATATAGCAAACGCAAAATGATAGCAGGAGCTAAGGAGGAAAATAAAGCAAGAAGGAACAAAGGGGAAAAGGGAGTGAATGCATATTCTTGGAGAGAAGTGGAAAGGATGGAGATATTTTAGATATGGCTAGGAAAGAACTCACTAAGTAAATACATTTGAATAATGACATAAAGGAGAGAACACAAGCATGCAGATGACTGGAGGAAGAGCAACTACTACCAAAGCTCTGGGGTGGGAGGATACAAATAGGGTTTCAGAAACAATAGTGTAGATGGGGCTGTAAGCAAAAGAGGAAGTATTTGGCCATGAAGTCAGAGTCATAGGAGAATAACAAATTATTAAGGCCTTGTAGGCTATTGATCCATGCGGAGAACTGAAACCCCTGAAGGCTTTGAATGTGAGAACAACATGATCTGTCCACATTTTAACATACGCATTCTGGCTGTGTGTTAAAAATTGGCTAAAGATGGGCCATGGTGGCGGCAGGGACACTAGTTAGGAGGCTATTGAAATAACCCAAATTAGAGATGATAACAGCTTGAACTATGATAGGAGCTAAGGAAGTGAAAAGATGCAGTCAGAATTTGGGTATACTTTGAGGGTAGAGAAGACAGGATTCCCAGGGGACTCGAATATTAAAGAGTGGCCTAAGAATGTCCAAGGATTTGGCCTGATCCACTGAAACAATGGAGTTGCCAAAACTAAGGTGAGGTAGGGAAGCTGGGGGTATAGGATGGAAGGAGATCAGGAGCTCATTTTTGTAGCTATTATATTAAATTGCCAATGAGACATTCACTGAGAGACCTCAAGTAGGCAGTAGATATATGAGTTTAAAGTTTAGGAAGAAGCTCTGGGCTCTAGATACATATTTAAAAGTCATCAACACATGTGCGGCATGTAGAGCCATTAGACTGGATGAAGGCATGTTTTGATAGAAAAGAAATGCAGTTCAAGAAGCATGCCCTGGGACAGGCCAGTGTTTCAGAAATTAGTGATAAAGAGGGCCCAAAGAAAGAAAAGCAGTAGCTAGTGAGTGGAATGAAAATCAAAAAGTTGGAAACCCAATGAAAAATGGGTTGTGAGGCAACAAGGGTAAATAACAGTCTGCAACGCTGCTGATGCAAAAAGCACAGTGAGGACTGACCACTGATCACGACCTAGCAACACTGCTGATGGAATAGAGAGGAGTTTCAGTAGCATGATAAAGGGAAATGTCTCTCTGGAGTGGCTTCCAGGGAAAAACTGGAGAAAATTTATAAGACTTTTCAAGGAATTCTTTAAACAGATGGAGACAAATGTGGAGTAGCTAAAGGGGAGTGGCATCGGAAGTGTTTTTCCTCTCAAAATGGAAGAAATAACAAGTTGGTAGTTTGATGGGAAAGCTTTAGTAGAGGGGAAATCTGACAATACAGGAGAGAGAGGAATGTGGGTGGAGTAAGTAGAACAGGCCACAGGGATCGAACCGCAGGGCCTTGTGCACGTGTGGAGGAGTCAGCTGCTCCTGGGACCATAGATAGGTCACACATCGGACCAGGAGAAGGCAGGGTACCTGCAGGAAGGTGTGTGGCTATGATGACAGATTTTGAGAGGTCCTCTTCCTGTTCCTTTAATTATCTAAAATAAATAGGAAGCAAGATCATGGACTGAGAGCAGTGGGAGAGGAGACATGACAAGTGGAACAAGTGTGAGAAGAGAGGAAAGAAATGGGATCTCTGCATCAGAACAAGCTGTGCTCTTCTGTATCCCTGGGTCTCCACGTTATTACTTTTACTGAGAACTCTATCATCCTGGATGGTCACACAGCCTCTTCCTCCTCATCACTGATTTCATCTGTCATGTTGTCTTTTTCCTAACCACCCCAAACAAAGCAGATCCTAAGAACTACTCCCCCTTTTATGATGCTATTTATTCTTCTTCATTTAAAGAATTAAAGAAATATTTCTTTATAGTTTGTTTTTGATCATGGCCCTAGATTTTAAGCTCCTTGAAGACAAGGACTATTTTGTTCACTGCTTTATCCCCAATGCCAAAAATAAAAAAAATAAATACATGACACACAGTAGGTACTCAATTCACCTCCCTATGGGCTACAGTGGGGAGGTTTTAACGTCCCCAGAGATGTGTTGTCTACATGGGACATCTGCTTAGAGTAGGTGTCTCTCTATAATGTGATTTCAAATGGACATAACCCACATAAATAAAGGGTCTGAAAAGAGAGAGGTGAAGTAAATCTAGTTGTATTTTTGTTATTATCATCACTTGGACAGTTCAACTTAGAACTTGCTGCATCCACATCCTTGCTGAGACCAGTGACAAGACCACTCAAACTAGTTATAACCTGGGTTGGGACATGGCTGGAACTGACCTTTAGATATGACATTGACACCATAATTCAGTTTGCAAAGTCCAATAAAAAAACATGATTAGTAATGGAGACTCTATTTCTATATTTCTTCTCATTTTCTCTAGTATGGATTATTTTCATCTCTTTAAATGTTGCCAAATATAATCTAAAGAAAATCAAGGGAGGTTTGTGACATTCTGCAAGAAGCTCAGGTAACATTTCTCCGCATCACGTTCAATCATCTAGGTCAATGTTTTTCAACCTTTTTCATCTCATGGCACATAAACTAATTACTAAAATTCTGCAGCACACCAAAAAATACATTCTATTTTTTGCTAATCCAACCAAAAAAAAAAAAAAAAAAAGTCGTTCACACCAGACGGCTATTGTTATGCTGGCTGTTGTCATTTTTTTATTTGACAATCGAAAGGAAAAGAGGCCACTGCCCCTGACCAAATAGTCAGGAATTGCATGTTTCAAAAATTCTTGCAGCACACCCGTTGCAAATCACTGATCTAGGTCCAACTCTTCACCTTGGAGCAGCCGGGGGATACATACAGACAGGAGCACTTAACCAACCAGTTCTCAGGGGAACTGAATGTCTTACTGATTTCTCATGAAAACAAACAAAACAAAACAAAAAAACCCATTTTATCCCTTGAGAGAGAGTAACCAACCACGAGTTGTAATACGTGTAAACATCAAATAACTTACAAAAGGTTAATTAAGTTTACATGATTTTTAAAAGTTAGTTTTCCTCTGAGGCACATTACTTACTTGATTTAAACTAGCAAAAACATTCATTTATAAAGAGCTGTCTTTATCACGTACTTCTATATATGCAAGTTTAATAATTTTTATTATTTTTGTTTTATTTCAGTGCAAAACACAGGAAAAGAATAACCTCTTCATGGCTTGTTATGCAGCATTTTCATGAGAAGAAAGCCAACAAATTCTAGGGACACTGCGTTAATGTAAGCCGTGACTAAATGCTCTCTTCATAGCCATTTCTCAGGATCTCATTTACACAAAGTGGCAGAGTCGGCTCTGCTGGTTTTGAACTGAACATCCCCTTTTATGGAAAATAGCAACAGGGATTTTTTTTTTTTCATGGCTGGAGGTCTTTTCCTCATCTAAATATTAAAGTCTGACAAGTCTTTCCAACTTACTACTTATATAATCATGCTTGCTACTTGTTAATTAGTAGCAGGGTGATAACTATTAAAAGTTGAAAGAGTTTCCTGGTGGTTGCAACAAGTTTCAACATGATCCAAGCTTTGTCAATAAGCACAAAGGGAAAAAGAAAGCAAAAGGAAAATTCATCTCTAGAGTCCTTCATTTCTGAGAGACGGGTAAATGCTATTTGACATTACATCACTTTCACTTGAAAGACTTCTTAATACCAAAGGAGGCCAAATTGTAGACATGGTCACATCCAGAATGCAGAATACAGCCCAGCACGGGAGCCAGGAGACCAGGGTTCTATGATCAATTCTCCTACATATCTATCGGACCTTAAAAGTTTCATCCGGCATCCCTGGACCTCAGTTTTCTTCTGAGGCTTTAGTGGAAGACTTATAGGCTATAGAACAGCGTCTCAGTTCTAAAATTCTATTTCCACCAACCAATTAAAAATCTTCAAGAAAATTTGGTAAATGCACCAGAAATCCATTATAGTCTGTCTTTTTTAATAGGCAAATATTTAGTATTTTGATAGCTAGCATGCTACTTTTCAATTTTAGAATATTTGAGCTTTTATTATCTCATTTACTCTTCTGAGCGGTCTTGTGGACTATGTTATAACTATGTCTTTGACAAGCTAGGAAAGAAAAAAGAGTAAAGGAGAGAAAAAGATGAAGTGATTTGCTTAAGGTCAGAATGAAGGTGCCACAATCAGCACCTGGAATTATTTGGCTCTGTCGCTTCACTTGGAATTAGAACTTATCAGTACAGGCCCACCTCTAGAGGCCAGTTGCTACACAGAAAATAGAAACCAGCAGTTAATATGGTGAGGAGAAAAAAAAGCCTCTGAGACAAGATTACAAATGTTTCCCATGAACTCAGATAATATATCACATTACCACATTGGGGTTTTTCCCCCACCATTTAATTCACCATTCTTCAGAGAAGTCAGTCTAAAGTAAATTTGTCAGCACTGGCAAATTTCCTAAAACAAGTATTAAATACAGCTACTGGGATCTTTCTAGCATGTTATCAAAATAAAGAGATATAAATACTCAATTTATATACCACATACCGCTTAACATAAAGAAAATATATACATTATCCCCCAGGTCTAAACTAAAATTTATATTTCCATTACTCAAGAAAAAGAAAAAGAAAACAAGAGGTAGAGTCTTAGGAGAGTTCAAGAATAAAGGTCACAGTAGATGCTGTCAGCACTCAGTGGTGCCATCAGAAACCTTTCTCCAAACTCCAGAATGACTACAATGAGCATAACCCAATAGCAGACCTGGTTTGGTTTGGTTTGATTTTCAGGGATTATAACTTGCAGGACCAGTGTCATTCCAGTTGAAAAGTGATGAATTCTGAACTTCATCAAAATGTATTCAACATAAAAAAGATCATAAACCCGTTGATAAAAAACTGCAACTCTAGCTGTAGCAATCTCTGCTCTGCATTTCACTAAATCAAGGAATGAACAACTAACATCTATCTGATGGTTAAAGTTTACAAAATCTGCTCATATCACTAACATATTTAATTCTCACAAAAATTCTATGAATTAAACCCAATTTAAAGATGAAGAAAGGGGAAGTCAGAGGAATTCGGTGGCCTAAGTACAGAAACCCATCCCCTACCCTATTTCTGATGTAACAACACAGAACTGGATGGGGCTGTATTATGGGACGAGTGGGCACATACAGTTAAACCACTAAGAACTAGGAAAAGTCTTATAATGATAATATTTAGAACTTTCTTAAAAAGCCAATATTTATTAAAGCCAAAATTTATCCAATATGCAGGAAGAGCTAATGTAGGGATTTAGTGAAGAAAAACAGAAAGGGAGACAGGAAGGACACAGGGAAAGAGAGAGAAACAGAGGAGAAATTTCCTTACCTAGCTAAGTGAGTGTATTCTTTTCTCTGGACTAGACAGAGTGATAGCAACAGGCAATTGTACAGCGTAAACTGAGAGGTTTTTAAAGTTAAACAAAAATTTTGTCATTGAAATTTAGACAGAAATATTAAGATAAAGAATCTGTTAAAAATCTACTAAAACTCCAGGATTCTGTGATACTAGTTTACCTGTGGTAACTCACTGCATTAGTATGGATGTAGCACAAATTTACAAAGCCTAAGCCACCTTAATTTAAATTTTAAAAAATAATAACTCATCCAAATTAATCCAAGCCTTATTTTTAGTATTAATTATAACTTTCCCCTTTATTCAACTAACTAGGAAAAGTGTTCCATTTCATAACCCTCCTCAAGAAGTGGCAATTCCCTAATTTGAGTTTTCAAATTATCTGCAATAAGATTAAATAGTATGCAACTGTTTCCTCATAATCCAACATTCTTGTTGAATCTTTGGAGCCATCAAAACAAAAGATTTGGACATGGTGATACCTGGGATTCACAACAAAATGAAAATCATATGACCTGGTGAATATACACTTTAGTTTTAAATAAGTCTCCAAAATTATGGTCTTTTTTAACTTATTTAAAACGACATTAGTCATTCAATAGACATTAGTCATGAAACACCATGTATATATACAATTGTGCGTGTTTTTTACCCTTTATCTATGGAAATGATCTATTTGCAAGCAACTGCACCAGTCTACAAGTGACAAGACTGGTCTTGAGCCAAGAAATAAACTCAAATGAAGAAACCCTCTGAAATAAATGTTATTATTATGAAAATTGGAGCAACCTCTGACCAAGCTTAAACAGAACAAAAATATACATTTAATATACTTAGACACTGAAAATTCTTAATTATTTGAAAAACAAAAGAAACTACATCAAAATTATGTTTCCATTCGAACAACTTATCTTAGCTCAAAATTAATGGTTTCGAAAGACTGCATTTTTGTCATAATTTTGAAAGAACATGTACACTGATCTAAAAATGGACACTTTCTTTACATTTCAGTTATAACACACAAACACAAAAAGATAAAATCTACTGTGATTATATAAGGTATGACTATAAAGTAATGTAATATATTTTAAATTTATTTTAAGCCATAATTACATCTTTACAGACAAATAAACGGTCCTTCAAAGAACCAAACTTAAGACACCATAAGCCCATCTCCCTGTTGCTACTATTGCTTAAACGCTTTCAGAGACCCTGTTTCATAACCCTCCAATTTATAATTGACCCAATAAAACAGACCTGTCACTTTAGTTCCACCCTTTGTGCTGTCCTGGACTCACACTCTCCTTCTGACTACCTGTTTTATTCAACAGCCTTGGCTCAAGCATATATTTGACTATTTTGAAACATAAAGCCTTTCTTCAAAGTTAGAATATTTGCCCACTGAGGTTATCAAAAGAGTAAGCCTCAGGCTCCATGGCAGCTCCAAAGGAGGCGGTCCTGAAATATCTGGAAGACCTTGAAGGTGACTACACTGAATAACATTAAAAACTGTCTATATTGAAAAAAAGTTTATTTTTAAACAATTGAATTAGTTTCTAGTCATCTGACTTATAAATATATCTTAGTAAGTAAAACTATAAATAAAACATTTTCATGCATTTCATTCCACGCAGACATATACATTGAGGATCAATTGCTCTTTTTACAAAATTGAAAAAAAAATAACCAAAATTAACAATTGGATGTTTTTGTGCAGAAAAGCTATTTAAATTGGCAAAAAAAGTTAAACAAAGTGATCAACTGTGTGAAGTAAGCCTACTGAGCAGAACTATCAAATGAAAGTAGAAGGAAGAAAATTTGTTAAACAGAAGCCAATGAAATACTTCCCCGTATTTCAGAAAAGCATTCATTTAAGGAGTCGGACCCTTTTAGCTACCTCCCTAATATGCACAAAGTCACATTGCTGCAGACAACCAAAATACCTAGGTTTTGGTGAGTACTCTATCCGTAACCCATTTTTAGGTCTGGCTACTTGGAAAACAATCCACCACATTTGGAACTGTATCTAGTACCAGAAAGTTTTTAATTTATTGCCTTCCCAATATGCAGACATGAAAGTCAATGGGAAAATAGACAATAATATACTGAAGTAGGCAGAAAAAAAAATACCAATCAGATCTTGCATCAAATTTATATTTCCTCCATATTCCCAAAGAATGTGGATACTAATAACAGTGCCATTTTATCCAGATGCATAATATCAAACTTGCTGAAAAGAGATGACTACAGAAAGATGGTTGACAACATTACCAAGAGAGTACAATTCAAATCTTCAGTGATATTTATCTGAATCAGAGTCACTATTAATCTTTAACAGAACAGATACATTTCATAAGATTGATTGCAAGTAAAACAGATTAGTGATAAAAGTGTCATTATCTTTTTAGGACACTCCACGCTGCTTTCCCCAGTGGCTGCATTCCCACCAACAGTACAGGAGGGTTCCCTTTTCTCTACATCCTTGCCAGCACTTGTTGTGTTGATACTAATGATAACCATTCTCACAGGTGTGAGGTTTTAATCTGCATTTCTCTTATGATTAGTGACACTGAGCATCTTTTTATATGTCTATTGGCCATCTGTATGTCCTCTCTGGAGAAGTGTCTATTCAGGTCCTTTGCCCATTTTTTAGTTGAATTGTTCGCTTTTTTTTTGGTATTGCATTGGATATCAGGTGTATCATTGGTGAATATGTTCTCCTATTAAGTGGGCTGTCTTTTCATTTTGATGATTGTTTCCTTTGCTGTGCAAAACTTTTTATTTCGATGTAGTCCCATCTATTTCTCCTTTTGTTTCCCTTGCCCAATGAGCTATATCAGAAAAAAGTATTGGTACAAGAAATGTCTAGAGAAAGACAAATACCATGTGATTTCACTCATCTGTGGAATCCAATGAACAAACTGAACAATCAAAACAGAGAAAGATTCATAAATGGAGAACAGATGACAGTAAGTGGGGAGGGGGGAAGTTAGGGGGTGGAAGGGAAGAGCAAAAAGAAAAAAGGACTCATGGGCATGGACAACAGTGTAGTAATTACTGGGGGGAGGAGGGGATAAGGGGACAAAATGGAAATGGAAAAAATACAATAAAGATTAAATTTTTTTTTAATGTCTAGAATTAAAAATGAAACTGCCTTTTAGCCCAGCAATTCCGCTTCTGGGAATATATCTGAAGAAACACGAAACACTAATTGAAAAGAATATATGCATTTCTATGCTCATTGCAGTGCTCTTTACAACAGCCTTGATTTGGAAGCAACCCAAGTGTCCATCAATAGGTGAGTGGATAAAAAAAAAAACTATAGAGCATTTACACAGTGAAATACTACTTGGCCATAAAAAAAAGAAGGAAATCTTACCCTTTACAACAGCATGGATGGAGCTGTAGAGCATTATGTTAAGTGAAATAAGCCAGTCAGAGAAAAACAAATACCATATGATTTCACTTATATATGGAATCTAATGAACAAAATAAACTGACAAAATAGAAACAGACTCATAGAGAACAAACTGGCAGCTGTCAGAGGGGAGCAGGACTTGGGGAGTGGGTAAAAAGGGGAGGGGATTAAGCAAAAAATAAATTCATAGACACAGACAACTGCATGGTGATTGCCAGAGGGAAAGGGGGTGGGGGAGGTAGAAGAGGGGAAAGGGGGATAAATGGTGATGGAAGGAGACTTGACTTAGTGTGTGAACACACAATACAATATACAGATGATGTGTGATAAACTGTACACCTTAAACCTATATAATTTTATTAACCAATGCCACCCTAATATTTTTTTTAAAGTATCACTATCAATAAAAAGACTAAATGGTCATTCACAGTAAGACTGCCAATTTTTATATGCGTCTCACTCCAAATCTGTTCCTAAATGGTTTCATAATGAAATAAAAAGTGGTCATTTGTAAAAGCACTGGATTTTGAGGACACTACATAATATGTAGGGTTTTCAAAGCAAACTTTCTAAAATGTGTGTACTAGTAGCTAACCAGAAGCCATATGACTTCAAACTATTGAGAAACCACCAGCAATCTTTTGAAAAAATGTATAATTTCAATGAATATTTTCACTATATTCTGTACTGTATTACTAAAGTTTTCCATTATAGCATAACTTTTCAACAAATTATCATGTAAAGTTTTAAATAAATCCTTTGTTTGCTTCACAACTGTGACACAGAGGTAAATTTCTAGGTTTCTTCATTCTCTTCCAAATTGATGTTAAAAAAAAAAAAGACAATGAATCTGATATCCTATTGCAATTAAATAGTGACCATTTCCATTTTGCAAACAAGTGTCGGAGACAGAAAGAATAGTGCTAACTCCTTAAGTGAATTAAAGTCATTGTTCACTTCAGAACTCAGAACCTCTCTATCTTAAATTTGGAAGACAATTTGATGTTAATTTCTCTTATATATAACACAGTTCTTGTTGCTACACGGAACACAGGCTCTTTATAACAAATACCCTACAGATCTTTAATTGGTAGTTAGGAAACATGCTTTTTCTAATCATTGGGTCTCTTAAATATTACATTTTTAACTACTCATTTAGGGAAACTAATGAGGTGAGATATGAGAGGGATAAAGAAGGTACGTTGTTTTCAAAATTAACATTTTCAGGACATCAGTCCAGCAGGCATAAAACAGCATAAAACAAATAACTGGATAATCAAACAATAACAGCAAACTAGAAATGATATGAAGCCTTTTTTAGAAACTATTATTGCACATATGCAATAATTACTTCCATCAAGAGTTTTATTATACATTTGTTTTTATGAAATCATAATGCACAAGTGCATGCTATTGTTTAAACACATTCACCACATACCTCATAACGGAATATGATGACAATATGTATTAAGGATAATACAGAAAATGCATTCTGTATTATGGTTCCATAATACAGCATGCAAATGGTTCTGACTAAGCAGACACAGGAGACGGTCGTTAGTGTTCATGCTGTGAATGTATATTATGAATAATGCATAAAACTTGGCTAAATCCTAATGAGTCCATTGACATCCTATGGGGTCCAAAGGAGGCTCAGATCCCAAAGCGTGGCCCTGGTACATTTCTAGCCACCAATCATTATAAAAAACAAAGCCACGTAAACAAAGGGCATTAAATGACAAATGCACTCTCATTCTAGGTAAAGGTTTTGAAATAAGCACAAAAATTGGAAGAAACTTTGAAAAGAGAGCTAAAAGTCCATCTTACATCATCACCCCACTTACAGTTTTTCAAAATTATCCCTTGCAATTTAAATGGGACAAAAGCTGCAGTTGAAGGTTTGATGTTATTTCTTTTCTCTGGTTTTTCTTCAGGAAAGTCTGAGCAATCGTTAAAAAAGTGACCGAACTCTCAGACCATGGTGGTAGAATGTCTTTCTGCTTCCAAACAGTAACATTTACAAAAAGAATTGTAGTTAATAAAAAAGGAAATAGATATAATGTGTCTGAAAGCAGTCTTTATAGTAGAAACTTCTTAAGATTCTAGTTTCTACACAGCTTTTTAAAGACTCCAAAAGAATGCCATGAGCATGTCACTTGCAGCTCTTTTTTTTTTTTTTTTTTTAATTAATCTTTTTCTAATAGTCATTAAAAACTGAGTCCTTGAGCCCTGTTCAGGTGGCTCTGTTGTTTGGAGGATCATACCACACACCAAAAGGTTGCAAGTTCAATTCCTGGTCAGGGAACATACATAGGTTGCAGGTTTGTCCCCAGTCAGGGTGCATAAGGGAGAAAACCTATCAATGATTCTCTCATATCGACATTCTCCCCCCACCTTCCTCTTTAACATCATTAAAAACATATCTTTAGATGGGAATTGAGAAGCCGTATCTATTACCCTTCCATGAGTGTAACCCCAAGATGACCACCTATACGAATATGTTCAACATGTTCACTGAGCCAAGAATGCAGAACTGAGCAAGCTGTGCTTGAGATGCACCAATTAAGTATGTGACAACAGCCTGTGCACCCAGGCTTCTCCCTGGAGCAGGTCTGGGAAAGCAGGGACAGCTGCTCCTTCATGGTGCTCCCAGGGGCGGGTGGGAAATGGGCATTCTCAGAACACATCCCCAGAGTACCGCAAAGAGGCAAAGGAGGCAAGGGCTGGCCACTTGGGGAAGCAGCAGGCCAAGAAAAACCCTGCACTCTCAGAAAACATGCAAGAGCAAAATGTTGAAGTGGGAGCCAGAGCTGAAGTTCTGGGATGGAGTTCTTGATAATCTGCCCAGGTCCCTGAGGTTTTCCCATCCCTTTACCAGGTGTAACAACTGGCACAGTCTAGGCAAAGGCTGAAACTGGAAGCAGCCATAGAGTAAACAATTGAAATGCATAAATGCCTGCATCACTAAATTCTAAAATGCAGGTCATTTACCATCCCATATTTGGGCTGAAAGCAGCTCCAGGCTTAGCTGTTAATGGGAATTTAGCCTATAAGTAAGGCGTAAAGTGGGTGCTCACTGGAAGACCCCTTCTGTGAAATCACATTGCCATATTTTCCCATCTCTTACTACCGGAATAGGCAGAAATCCTAACTCTAAACATTTATGACAAACAACCCTTCATACGCTTCTATTTAAAGTACAAATACTCCTGGGTATAGTTAAGTAAGAAAATTTATGATAAATTTGCATGTGCTTTCATTTGTGAAAAGAACTGGGACAATAGAGGAGCCTAGGACATTTGGGGTAGGTGCTGGCAATTTAAAAACAGGGAAAAAGGTTAAAGATGGGACACGCTGACAGACTAACTTTTCTGGCTTTTCCAATTGAACTGCCTCTGGCACAGCCAGGGGTTCTGTGATGAGGAATTAAGACTTTCAACAGGCTCTTCAAGTTCAAAGCTTCCTCAGTGCCGTACTATTATTACGTTTGTATTTACACTTCGGTAGGTGCTGCCGCTGTTGCTAGAGCATGAAGTATGAAAATCCCGTGGAAAAAATAAGGCATCTCTTGAAACCACTTCTGCTGTTTTCCTCATTCTAAAGTTTGCCTCGTACCGAGCACAACAGAACAAAGTTTGGTTCTTGATATGACAATTCCACAAAGCTATTCTCCCTTTGACAATCATTCTCCACTGCAGCTTGTCCCAGCCCCATGATAAGCGACTGGCAATTGCTTCTCTCCCCCCCGAAACTCCCTCCCCCATGTCCCATCACCCCTCCCAGATACCACCAAAAGAATCACAGAAAGTCTCTCAGCAGCACTTCGCTTCGCAGCGGGAAACTACACTGTTTGTGATATCCATTCTGATACAAACCTAAATTAGGCCTCTGGAAATAGGTAATGCATAAAAAGAAGCATTTTGTGTCACCAAATTATTATTACAGGTTACTGTTAAGCCTTGGAAGATAGAGGTGAGCTCTGCAGCTCCCCACCGAGGTGATGATTTGTCATAAAATCATAGGTCCTACCTCAAAAGGTGTTGCAGGAGAGCTTGTGATGAGGCGCACCGTCTGACTGACCTACAGGATTCTGATAGCTAGTTTACGTGGGGAAGCTAAGGGCGATGCCAGTTAAACAAAAGCATCAGCACAGCATGTGGAGCCAGCAGTCAGCCTGCCTACGCTTAACCGCTGACAGAGATGTGGGAAACAGAAACGGATCAGGGCATTTTACTATCAGACAGATTTGACTGTCCTCTTCAAAAGCTCTTTTTGCAAAGACACATAGAGGGGCAGAAATGCAGGGCAACAACTATTTTTCAAAGGTCACTTGTGATGAAACCATTAACTACTCCTGTTGAAATAATAAATTAATAGAATATAGAAGATATGGATGTTTCTACTTCCTATCATTCAAATGGTGAAAAAAAAAAAAAAAAAGAAAATTCATTTTTGAAATGTCCTGCTCAAAAATTTAAACTTCTGGTCCATAATTAAGATTCAGTGAAATCTAAAAATTTACCCTAGAATAACTTCTGTATTATAGTTCTAGTTCTTGAAAACATTTATTATTTTACTTTGTAAAATTTAACCTTTGCAATATTTGATTCTCTCTTATTCTTCTTCCTTCATCACTACCATAAAATAAGCAGCATTTGGAATGCTAATAATTATAAACATAACTGAGCTCAAGAATCCAAATAGAAGACCGCTTTCTATTAACCGATATTAGTAAAGAAAATACATTGAGCACGTATGACATCTTCTCACCTTTCAGCTAAAGTTGGGTCAGTTTTGGATTAACAGTTGTACAAGAAAGAGTCATTATACAATACAATGCCATACAATAATATCTAATACAATAATAATTTGGCTTTTCCTTCTTCCTCATGCATTTATATTCTGTGTTTTGGTAAAAAAAAATTACCATGTGTGTTTAGTTTATCTCATTAAAATAAACAGACACAACTGAGTTCATTTCTCTTGAGATACAGTAAACACAATGGAAAATGTATTTTCTGAAATTGGAATAATTTATATTTATTGAATAAATAACTACATAATTAAAGCTTCTTCAAAGTGAGTATCATAGGTTTATGATGAAGAGCAACAGAATTATTCTGCAACTGGTACCATGGAAAATAAAACAGCTCATAAGAACAATCAAAGTTTTATAGGGAGTTGAGTAGACCGTGGAGATCAGCCAAATTTCATAGATCCATGGAGGTTTTAGTGAGTCTCTAAATTTGAAAGCAGGACAAATGCTCCTCTCCCTTCTCCTAAATATAACCCATAAAATGACAGGCTCTTTTTAATGTCTAAGAGTATTGTTTAGGTCTCATTCTAGTCAGCAACAAGATGTTCAGACTGAGAAAATGCCTAGTCCACTACATTAACCCTTTGAGTGCCAACATCACTGTGAGCGACACTGACAAATTTTCCCAAAAGTGCCAGCGTCACTCCCGGCGATTCTTTTTTTTTTTTTATGGCTATAAATGTAAATAACAATGGAATAATTTGTATTTTATGTCTTGTTCTCTTTTGTTGTACCTCAGGTTATATATTGATATAACTTTTTCTCATGTTGATCCAAATTTCGAATTATGCATGGCACTCAAAGGGTTAAGCTGCAAGATATAATATTTAAACAACAAAAGTACTGGAGTCACACACTTCAAGGTGATGCCACCGTAGGATCCTAATATAATCTCATTCAAGGAAGTCTGACTAGCATCCTCTTGACATCTAGATATCATCCGAATGCCAGCTACTGTAATTAGACCTCCGATGCTTCCATTTGCTAAAATAATTCCTCAAGTCAAAAATATTCAACAGCATTACATATCTGGTCATAGTGAAAGCGCCTCACTGTTGACAAGGCACTTTCTTGAGTTTCTGCAGACAATGTGTCATACATCATAAGTACCTGCAAAGTCCATTCCCTGGGGGGTTGCTTTTGCCACAGCTTCTGCCTTAAAAATATTCCTATAGCCATGCTGATATTGTATCTGTCCAGTTCCAATTTAGATTCATTAGTACTTTTCCATAGTTACATTCCCTGTACAGCTGATGTGTCTTGTTACTTATTTTGAAGTTTTCGATGTAAGACAACTAGGAATATCACCTTCTAAAATTGCTACTATCCTACCATCCTCTGATGGAACATTAGTGGGAAGCAATATTCTCCAAAGCTATGAAGCATAGACTGCCCTAAATTACATTGCAGTCGCTGCCCTGAGCTCACACATTTTTGAATAGAAAGGCTCCCAGGGATCTCTCTGTACTGACTGCATTTACTGCTTTAAAATATTTTTAACCCAGACTCTGAAGTGCCAGCCTTGCAGTTCCTCATGCTAATCCCAGCCTGGGTGGCTGTTCTTAAGGGAAAGCATTCAAAACATTGTAACAGTGCATCAACTTTGACCCTTTTCACTTAAACATGAGACTCTTAAAAAAAGTTTGAATTCCAGAGGGAATCACTGAACTTTGACCTGCTTAAAATTAGTTTTGTTTTAGTGCCTTCATGGTGACTCAACAGGCCAATTTTCCAGACACTTAAGACGGTTCTGCCCCTGAAGATTCCAGTTCAAGTCCACAGCTATGTTTGCTACTCAGATCAGAGAACACTTTGTCCCAGGGTTTCAAGCAACAAATTCCCAGATCTCCATCTCTGTGCCAGATGTTGGCATTAGTTGGCATTAAGCTGGATCTAAACACATAGACATGGACACGTGCACACACACAATACACACAATAGAGCGGGCTCTTTCTTTTTTTCACTTAGAGTCTTTTAGGAAACAAAGTTTTCCACTCAAAATTCAGTCATGGAGAAATGTTTAGCAGGATTATATAAACATTACTTACTAGCCTAACTCCTACAAGAATAAAACTCCCAACTTCCCCCAACTTTTGATAAGTAGTACTATAATACATTTATAATACAAGATTTCTAAATCTACTTTTTTTTTAATGGGGAACAAAAATACTGCTCTGATTTTATTTTCTAATAACAGATTTTAAAAATTGCAAGTGAACATTATCACTTTTATTCGATGGAATTTTAAATACAACATCTGTTGTCAAATATCCACAACAATTAATAGGTGAAATAAAGTCACCTGAGAACTAAAGGTATAGTACATGCTTAGTTTCAAAATTCTTTCTGTTTTTAGATAAACAAACTTCTGGGCAAAAACAAAACAGCACTCAATTTTATTAACACACACTAAGGTGTTTAATAGGAAGGAAGTAGCTATTAGTCTGGAATAAAACCTGCATAAACCCTGTGCTTTAAAAATTTTTAGAATAGTCAAGGAGAAAGGAATTCATGAAAAGAAACCCTATTTAGTTCTATGAAACCTGAAGAAAAAGAATGTTAACACAGCAAGTTAACCAGTATAAAAGTTTCAGTATGAAACAAATTCATCCACACCAATTGCATGCCCTGTTAAACAAGAAGTCTTTATTGTCTCCAAAGGGTGAGCTAGCTGCACTGAAAAGTGGAGGAAAAGTATGCAAACACTAGTTTGCACTTCAATCTACCAATTTTCAAAGAGCATTTGCTCCCTATTGTTAATGCCCTAAGCTGGGAATCAGAAACTGCAGGGCACAGGGTCACAAAAACTGATCACAGCAAAATTATATTTGAAATGTTTGCTCTCTTGTATTAGCACTCAGTCAAATTCTAATACTCAGAAGACAAAAAATACTAACTGAGTCTCTCTGGCAATCATTTCTTTTATTTCCTCCCCACTAAAGAAAGAACGCACTAGAAAATACATTCAGTGTGGAGGTAAAGGGTGAATGTCCTGGATATGTACATTGCTACTTCATTTTCATTTTATTCATAATTCTTTCAACACATGGTGTGAGTTGTACTAAATAGTCACAGATTATTTTACATTTCAAGTACATGTAACAATTTATTTGGGTTCTTAATTGATGGTTAAGAAAACAAGCACGAATCGTTTTGAAAACTGGGTCAAAAACTTACATAAAGAGGTCAACTGAAATGAAAATTTCAAATGGTACCAAACTGTACCATTAAATAACATGAAAATAAATATGCATTATGTAAGGTTCTAATTGAAATGCACATACTTATAAATCACACGGTAAGTGGCAGTATTTAAATAAGATAAAATTTTACAGAGACGTTCCCATAGGAGGAATATTATCTGAAGAATCTGCCAACATAGGATTGGCATTATAGTTGCTCAATGATTTAATTGTCTTAATAATAAAATATGCTACTAATTGTGTAAAGTACTTTGGCCTCACATTCCAAAAGACATATTTGCATTTTTCTTTGTATACATTGTAAAAACTAATATGCAGTGTCATTAAAAAAGTAATGTGACTGGTTTTTAAACAAACACAATATGTCGTCCAAATAGTGGCCACCTTAGAACAACCACTCACTAAATATCAGCCTTCCCAGTTCTGCCTCGTTTAGAAACTGCTTTCTAAGTCTGCAACACACACATGCATGCACTCTTCCCAATATCCACAATGGTGACAAATTTCATAATTTGAAAGTCAATTTTAGCCATTTTCATCATTTCAGAGAGACATTTATAGCCAACTCTGGTGAATAAAAAAGGGATGATGAATCTTGGTATAAAATACGAATAGAAAGTAATGAGATGGATGTTTTTTAGTCAGGCTTGCAAATGACTCAAAAGACAATTTGGAGAGGAAGTTTTCCAAAATGTTTTGAACAAGGGCAGCATTGGAATCATTGCTTTTCTGGGTGACAACTCTGGAAAAAAACATTAATATGAAGACATAAATTATAGTGCAAACACTGTTTTTAAAAATCAAACTCCATACTTTTCACTTGTACTTTTCAAATATGAAATAGAGCAGATATACATTTTCATTTAGATGGTTATAAATGTACTTTCTGAAGTTTCCACAGGTCAGTTTGCAAAATATTATATATAATATAAATTTAATTGTTATGATATTTCAAAAAATACAATAAAAAGCTTCATTTTCATAGTCAGATATTTACATCCAACCCCAGTCCATAGGCTTCTACAAACCTTTTTCTCCTATGTACAATAAAAACCTGACAAGAGCTCACTGTGGGATTATGCACAAAGACTACAAATTTAAACAAGGTGTGATCGTATACTTTTTCACACATTATTGTATCACACATTATTGTATCATGCGGCACCAGAACACTAATTTATGCACAGTTCTAAAATAGCTTGGGCTATTACGCACAGCCTTGAAAATACTAAAATCCCAGTAAAAGCACCCTTCAAAAGCTGTTCCTTCATTATTGCATGCTAGAACAGCGTTGATTTCCCTACTTCTATTTTATAATATAAAAAAAAAAAAAAAAAATAGAAATGTCCATGACATTGCCTCATAATTCAGCGGTCTTATTTCTTATTAGACTCTTTGTAGTTATAAAAGTTGTTTCATCAATATAAATGTTATAACAGTACTCAATACTATTTAATCTACTCAATTTTGAAACAAGTGTGCTTTTTTTCCTTATGCTGCCCTACTTTCATTTAAGTTGAATTTGAATTATTGATGAAATTGCAATAAAGCATTTCTTTGTTACACATAATTTAGAAGTAGTGAATGATGTTTCATGGTTAATTTTTAGGCCCATAGTAATAAAATAAACACACTAGCTGTCTTTTCAAAGAAAGTCAATAGCATGGTACAAGCTTCAAAGAATGACTTTTCCTTTTTTTTTTTTCTATTGTCTTCAAAACATGTGGTGCTGAAATCGTGAATATAAATACAAAAATAAAAGAAGAAAATGGTAAGCAAAGTGCACTATAAAAAATACCTTCCAAGGTCTTCCTGAGTATTGAAAAGATTTACACCTCTGATACATTTAGGTTTTGCTTTGACTCAGGTATTTTGAGGACCCATTCAGTCATGGAACAGGATGAGGGCCAGAAAAATTGTAGAACAAATAGTTTTCAGGACAAAGACAACATCTCTTATTTAGACTGCGCTAATCACCATATAACTGATGCCCCACCATTCCATTTTCCAAGCATCCAGGGAGATCTGTTTTACATGCAATTCTGAACCTTTTCATTATTTGCCATTGCTTTTATGATACAAACTTAAAAACTTAGCATCACCTCCAAGACCCTGCATGAGATGACTCCTGCCTCCTCCCTTCCTCCAACCTCATCCCTCACAGCTTCTTTCTTTCTCTCCTGTGCCCCAACTACTCTGGTCTCCTTTATTTCCTCAGTATTCCAAGCTTCAACACTTCAGAGCTTTGCTTATGCAGTTCTCGACTCCATACTCACCCACACTTTCTTTACCTAGTTAGCCCTTATTTTCCCTCATATCCCAACCCAAAGGTCCCTTCTTCATGAAAGCCTCCTGTGACTTCTAAACTAAATGGGACTACCTTATAACTCCTTAAAGCTCCCTGAACTCTTCCTCTATAGTGCTTACCACCAGGACTAAAGGTAGAACTTCTCTACTTAGCCTACATTCACCTGGTTACCACAGTAATGATGTGCTGCGTTCCCTCTGTCAAATATACTCTTGGCAATGGCACCCTTACCAGTAAAAAGGCTACTCTAGTAAACTCGCACACTTCCACTTTGACCATTTTGTCTGCTTGATCCCCAGTCTGGTTTATGTCATTTCCATTTGTTCTTGTATTTGGGCAACTTCAATAAATATTATGTAGCTAATGAAATATGGGGGACCCTGGCTGGTGTGACTCAGAGGATGGAGCTCCAGCCTGTGGACAAAAAGGCTGCCGGGTTTGATTCCCGGGCAGGGCACATGCCCGGTCCCCAGCTGGGGGCATGAGAAAGGCAACCAGTGAATGTTTTTCTTTTATTTTTTTTTATGTTTTTTATTGATTATATTGTTACAACCATTCCAATTTTCTCCCCCTTGCTCCCCTCCACCCAGCACCCCCCTCCCCCAGCAATCCCCCCCAAGTCCATACTCCTGGTTCATAAAAATTAACTATCCCCCCCCTCTCAAATATTAGGACCCTTTGTAATCTTGTAAAGGACAATGGGCGAAGGTCTCAAGCTCCTCTAGCTGCTTCAAGCTGGACATGGTCGTCGTCTTACCTACCCTTGGGTCCAGAAAACCCTAATAAGAGTGGGGGTGTGGAGGGGAGGGTGGCCTTCTCACATGGGGAAGGATCGTGCAGACTCCAACTTTTCTCTCCCCCTCTTTCTCCCTCTTTCCCCCTCACTCTAAAAATAAATAAATAAAATCTTTTAAAAAACAAAGGGGCAAAGAAGAATTATTTTAGTGACATTAGACTGAATGCTTAGTGTCAAACAGTTTAATAAAATGGTAAAAAGAATTTTTAAAAACCTGGACAAATTTTGCATTTAGATTCTTTGCCAAATGCCTTTAAGCTCTCCTAATATTTTTAGTAAATAAAAGTAAAAAAAGTAAAACATATTGTTATGGGTTTAACTTCCCAAGAAGATGACAAGGATCATCACTCAACAGATCCATACTCAAAAGCCTTGACTATCAATTAAATAATTGGCTAATTGAAAAACACTGATGAACAATGAAATATGATAGAATACATTATGTTTTAAATCATAAAACATTTAAGATAGCCATCATTTCTTTAAGATTCTATGTGCTAGCAATTTTAAAAAAACAGTCCTGTTACCAGTCACACTGGAGAAAAGAATGTTTCCCTATCCTCTCTACTTGTTGGAACAATTAGCTGATCAATCCCCATCTTTCTCATAGACTGAAAACTCTATATGGGCAGGGCCCACATCTCTTTTGCTTATTATTGTAACCCCATTACTCAACATTTGCCATATGTGACAAAGAACAGACTCACAATAAGAAGTATTTTAAATAAGTGTATAATAGTTAAGATTTGTTAAAAACAACAGCACTGTTTATTTTAAATTACTAGGAAGATCAATATGCAGATAGTTACGAACAGAATAAGTACAAGTATGGATGGAATCACCTGAAGATTTTAAGGCACAGTTGTTTTTTTAAGACAATATACACTTTTTACTCAATAATGGAAAGAACATTTGTACATATATAAAAAGAATGCCAAGCTTTTATTATTTTTAAAAGCACTCTAGCATAACAAGGTTTCTGTCTTTTAACTTATGAACTATATTTAAGACTATGTGGTTAGGTTTTCTTAAGCATCTAACATTGATTACCATATCCTTATTAAGATTTCTATATGCTGGTTTCAAATCCAGCTACCTTTTATTTTATCTGTAATAAAAAAGTAGCAATAATGCTACGTGAAATGTATTTCTCCCCTTCCTTCCAATAAATTCAAAGCAACAGGCACTGTTAAGTATAAAAATGAGAAAACAACTAAAATGAATTTTTATTTATAAAATACAAGATACTAATAAGGAAGCTAAGCTATGTAAAGTTCAGGCACAAGATGAATCTGGGATAATTCTTTTAAGCCAGGATGAGTTTTTCCAGAAAAATGCTTATAAATATTTAGAATCCCAAAAGGACATGAAGGAACATAGTACATTTATGAAAGGTTTTGTCTTTTCAAGTTCTCTATTGCTGAGACAACACCAATAAAGATATCTTTTAATTATTGCATGCAACTGATTTATAAATTTATGAGTCAGAGAAAAAGAAGCATCAAGAGACTATTCAAAAGCATTCTGAAGTAGAAGGCAGGATATGGCTCATAAATTGAAGCCAGATATACAGAGGGGTAATAGTGTCAGTGCGGCCCCAACCTTTTAGCTAATTATGAGGAATTGCTAAACAAGAGGAAATGCTAAGTCAGTGTGACCCCAGCTAGGGCACATACATACAGAAAGAAAATCACATACATACATGGACACACAAGCTCCCTCTGTCATTTTTAAAATAGTTTAAAACATCACAACTATAATCTAAAACCTTATTTATTTTGTATACTTGGGAGTTCATACTTATCTCATTTATATAGTTGCATAAGTCAAATTCATAAAATTGTCAAAATTTGTCTCCAGTACACTTTCTCCCCATCCAGAACATAACTTATGGTCTTGAAATCTAGCTCTGATGTCTTCAAGATGGATGGGTGAGAAAAGACGATGCAATGTGTTAACAGGAATCCTGGGAGAAAACATTACAACTTCTATTTACATTTCTTAAGCTATAGGGTATCGTTTATTCCCTTTTAATTTCTATTTTTGCACTTAATATTAGTAAAGTCAGCTTTTTATTCATGGTATATATACAGGATCAGAAACAAATAAGGAAACACTGACTTCGATGCCCATTTGGGAACCTGAAAACCTAGGCCACGCTGCTGTCGGCTTACTGGGCAAGAATTCCTCTCCCACCACATGGCTACGTTCAGTCAGCTGTCCCACCTCCAATTAAAATGTTCCCTTGGTCTCATTCCATTAAGAAAAAAGGTCTCCAAAGCTGGAAGTTCAAGATGATCCCCATGGTTTTATTTTCTATGCTAACTACTGAAAGGCTGTCACAGGGCACAGGGCCCTTGTATCACTAGAGGAAGGAGTTACTGTTAATGCTCTTTTCTCTCTTTTGTCATTTTGTGCCACATTATAGTTTTCATACGCTTAAGGAAGTAGTTATGGGGTATACTGTGTAATTTTCAGCTAAATCAACCCTTACAAAGGTAACAAGTGGTTTTAAAAATATTCCTTGAAAACAAACAAACAAAATCCAGGGATTTTCAAGCAATATTAATAATGCAAATATAAGTGAGTATGGGAAAAGCACAGAACTGCAACTTTTAGACTCACTGCTCTCTGTCAGCCATATTTAAAGAAAAATCTATGAAAATTCAAAAAATTCAAAGGAATAAGTTTCATGAAATGTGTGTCTAGTGCATGCTGTGGTGTGCTACCCAGGAGAACTGGCTGCTGAATGGTCACATCCAACGCCCTTCCCAAGAGTAGCCCTTGGCCAAAGTTCCACCCCAACCCAGGGATGGCACTCATCCAACACCAACGTGAGCTTACAGAGGTCTGGCGCCCTGGCCTCCAACCAGTTCCAGAGCTTCCCACAGGTTAGCTGAAGCCTCAGCTGCATCACAGTCATCCTCTCCTTCAGCCCATCCTGCATCTCCCAGCCTCTTGCAGGTGTTGTTCTCAAGAGCCCTGTCAATCAACCAAACCCACTGCATGCAACTTTGCCTGTCAGAGATGGTCTCCAGTGAACTGTGAGATTACTTTGACTATCATTTAGCATAAACCACGCTCTAAGTTTTATTGTGCTCTGAATATTAACTAAAGTACAACACATGTATATAAATTATCAATATATGAAGTCTGTCCAGAAGGTATCCAGACATGTTTCATGAAAAATAAGAGACATTTATTGAAGAAGGTACAAGATACAAGAAACACTGTATGTAAGATAATCATGCCTCAGTCCCCTTCATGTAGGCACCTTGGGACCTCACACAGTTCTCCCAATTGCCATCAGCTGCTTCCTGTATTTTCCTGAATCTCATCAATGGTCTGAAATCTCTTCCCTTTCAAAGGTGATTTTAGTATTAGGAAAAGCCAGAAGTAGCAGTGCACCAAATCTGGGCTGTAGAGGGGCTGAGCCACCAGGATGATTTGATATTTCACCAAAAAACTCTGTGGGAGACGTGATACATGAGCGGGTGCATTGTTATGATAAAGCAGCCAATCACCAGTTGCCCATAGCTGCAGCCTTCTGAATCACCTGAATAGCTCCCCACAGAGGAATGTTCAAGTTTAACATAAAATGTGATGCAGATTCATTGCTCTACTAGCTCAGTCATTTTGAACGCAATGGCCACACAGTACACATGCTCACTCAATGGCATCTACCACCCCTATTGACTAGTAAGTGACATTGTCATTGTTCCCCCATGTGCATTCCAGTCCGCTTTCCTTGGCTGCCAGGTTACATTAGTGTCACACAAACCACTCTCACTGTATTAACAATAGCTGGACTTCTCCAAGACAGAGCTTGTATGTGTGTATGTGCATACATGTACATGTACACATTCTGGAGGATTGTGGAATCTAAAAATTTTACTGATGGGAACCCCTAAAGTATTAACATGTCACCAAATATGCAAAGATAGCCTTCCAACTGCATACTTATGAATTCAGTTTTCTTTTTCTTTTTTCTTTCTTTTCTTTCTTTCTTTTCTTTCTTTTCTTCTTTCTTTTTTTTTTTTTTCCTGGCTAGTGTGTCCTGACTTCATTCTCAAGCAAGGCAGATCATATTATTCAACACTCTAAGGTTCCCCATGGCTTATAGGACAGAATCTGGTGAGAATGAGTCTATGATGAAAAGATCACCTTGATATGACCACTACTAACCATTACAGCCACACACCTCTACTGCACCCTATCATGTGCTTTATATCCTATGGACACCAAACTCTATAATTTCAAAAGCAGCCATACTATTTCTCACCACCTTTCTTTTTAACTCATGTTGTCCTGTCTGCATGGAATACTCTGCTGCCTTCACAGAGCACCACCCCCTGCCCTACTTAGCTTAACACAGCGCCTTAGCAAGGGCAGGTTGGTGGGAGCAGTGTGCCCACTTGAGGCAATAAGGTGCTGCAATGTTGCAGAAATTTGAAGAAGCAAAAGATAACTGAGTAAAAGTCAATGAGCTTTTGAATATCATCTGTCTCCTACAATCTAAATTATACCAGTAATAAAATGGTCCTTCCCACCTGGGCTGAGTACCTCCATGGCCCTCCCTGAATGTGCCACTCACACATGGTAAGCCTTGACTCAGACATTCCAGCAAACATTGAGGACTTCTAGTAAAACATGTGGGTTTAAACATAGGCCATTATTAACTCCAGGAAAACCAAATAAGTTGCATGCAAAGTAAAATAATCAATATGTAATATTCTCGGCGATAAACAACATTTACAGAGCCAAAGTAACTGTGTTTTCTCAACTGATTTAACTACCTCCCCCTCAAAAAAAGCAGGAAATGATACTGGAACAATAGGAAAAAGAATATGTGTGATATTAAGGAGTAGGGGTAGGGAGGAGGAGTATAACAAAACCAAGCTGTAGGAAGTCAGTCAACAGCTAACATTTAAATATCCCTGGATGAGCTGGGTAGTTGGTTGGAGTGTCTGTCATCCCATACATCAAAAGGTTGCAGGGTTGATTCCTGGCCAGGGCACATACCTAGGCTGCAGGTTCAATCTCCAGTCAGGGTTAATACAGGAAGCAAACAACTGATGTTTCTCTCCCATCTTTTGTCTGTCTGTCTGCCTGTCCGTCTGTCTCTCTCCGTTTCCCCCAGCTCTTTCCCTCTCTCCCTTTCTGTCTAAAATCAATAAACATATCCTTGGGTGAAGATTGAAAAATAAAAATAAGAAATATAAGGGGTAAATATTTTATTTAGAAATACAGAGTTGGAAGTAGTAGAGATGGGGTAGGCATGATCAGAGGTAAGACTGAGTGATACTTTATTATATAACTTTGAGTTTTATACGATACATACATACGCTTTATTTTAGTATGTATTTAATCGGTTAATAAAATACTCAGCTCATACAATTCATTTAGAAAACCTTCCCCAACTTCTGTTCTGTGATCTCAGAATACTCCTTCACTATACCTATCACACTGATATATTATAATTACCACTTTATGTTACTAGCTTCCCTATCAAATCCAGGTTCTTGCAGAAACCAACTATGACTTTATATTTGTATCCTCTGGCAGAAATAATACTTAAATTCAAATTTGAATTCAATAAATATTTACTGAGCTTCAAGTAGACAAAAGTGGTAATAAAATACAGGTTCCTGATTTATAACCATAGAGTATCATCATATTGGAGAGTTTATTATATGCCAAGGATTTTTAAAACTACTTTGTATTCATTCTGTCTTGATTCCTCACAACTGCTTTACAAAGCAAATATATTTATTCCCATTTTGCAGATATGGAATCAGAGACTGATAAAAGTTACATAAACTGCCCAGTTAGGAGTTAAATGATGGCCCCAAACAAGAGTATAACATTGAACTACAATATCCACATTCCTAGGCACAAACTCACAGCATCTCTCCAAAAGTAAGACACGTTCACAACATGCTAACAATATGGTACAAAACAGAGTTCAAGCCATAAAAGCAGTTATAAATATAAATATCATAAAATCAGAAGGAGAAGTCTTTGGTCAATATATTTTGTGAGGATACTGTGAAAAAGTAAAATATAATTTGGAATCAAAGGATGGATAGTGTTTCAGGAAATCTAAATGAAGGGATAATATATAAAGACAGACACAGAAATGTGAAGGCTAATATGTACACGTGAACAGGAAGCACTACATTTTCTGCATCAGATTTCTCTGCCTGAATATGCAGTGGCTAAAGCAGGCACAGACCCAGCAGCAGAGTCTCTGGGAGTGGTAAGGACATGGCCCTCACTTTTCTGAACCTATGGAACATGAAAACAATGGGTAATTACCAGAGGGATTATCCCATTAGGTTGGTGGAGTAAGGATTTGGGGAGAGGAGCATTGTTACAGATCACCTGCAACGGGATGATTTTCTTTCCACGTTTGCTTTTGAGTCCCCCAATGTGCCTCTCCAACATCACTGCTATAAAAGTCCAAGCCACCATCTGCCTCCTGCCCGGTCACTGCAATAGTCTCCTTATTAGTGTGCCCAAATTCATTCCTACCTCTCTTAAATTGGATCTATGTCCTATAGCCACAAATTTTATTCGTGCCTAGTTTAAAACTATTTGGTGGGTTTCTTTTCACCCTTATTATAAAGGCTCAACTTTCTAACATGGCCCTTAAGGCCTAATGATGTCATCCCCACCTACCTCTACAGCCTAATGCATATCCATTTCCCAGTCACTCGCCTCCACCCACGCCGGCCTTCTAATTTCAAGAACACACCCTCCTCCCTTTCTCTTTGGAATCTTTGCACATGCTACTCCCTACATCTCAACGTTTTTTTCTCTTGTCTTCTTTACTTCATTAACCATCCTTCAAATGCGACTTCCTCATGGCAGCCTTCTCTGGCTGCCCCCCCCTAAATATATCATATACTTTTCCTATATGTTGTCAGTACCACTGTGAAATACAGTTCCACAATTTGCCATCATGAATGCAGGTAATATTTTGATTAAAGACTATGTTCCTTAATAAAACTTAAATCCTTGTGTTCAAGGGGTGTGCCTGTTCCACACGTCACTGACTCTTGCGTAGTTAACATGGTATCCGGCTCATAGGAGAAGTTCAATAAATAGGTTTTGATTATTGAATGAATGAAGATATAAAACAAAAGGAAAAAGCCCAAAGACAGAGTTAAGTGGTTTGGGAACCAAGAAAAGTCAACTGATGAGGAGGTTTGAAGTAGATGGGGAAAGCCAGTCTAGGGGAATTCCTTGAGTCATACGGGGTTCAGATGTGAGCAGTGGCTTTTTATGCAGTGCCCATGGCCTGTGACATCAGCCTTCTGAGAAGAGTTGATAGGGTAGATGTATTTGGGAGTTGGGAGTCAGAAAGTTTGGGAGGCATCTGGGAAACTGTGTTCAGCTTGAATCCAGATCAGAAGCAAATTGTTCTCAAAGGCAATGCTTCAAATATGAGCCTAAAAAGATAGATTTGGAGATAGATTGTAAGGCCATTAAAAACAGGCTTAAGGGTCTCAGTTCCATTCACGTGTAGTACCCAGGCACTTTGAATTTTTGAGAAAGGGGCAACATGATCTAAATAGCATGTCAGGAAGATTGACCTGACAGTGGTAAATAGAACAGATTGTAAAGAGAGATCCTAGCATGGGGAGCTTTTCAACAGCTCAGAAATTAGCTGAAAAAAGATTCTTCTAGATGGATAGAAGTGCATATATGAAGAAAAGGGAAAATACAGTGTCATTGTGAGGCCTGACTCAATAGGACTTAAATATATTTCCTGTATTACTGGGTAAGAGTCCAGTCTTCAAAATCAGACCAATCTGGGTTCAAGTCTCAGTTCCACCATTTACCAGGTACACTACTTTGGGCAATTCACTTTCCATAATTTGTATAATGGGGCAACATTTGTATCTACATCAGAGAGTTGCTAGAAAGAATCAATAAAAATAAACTGCTTAGCACAGACTCTGGCAAGAGTAAATTATCCATTGACATCAACTATTCTTTCAAGCTAGACAGGACAAGGGCACAGTGATGGCTTGCCAGGAAACTTATTTTTGGTGGTCATGTCTTCATGACACAAGAAAATAGCTACCTATTTTATAAAGGGTTAACTCCTGTTCTGGCTTCTGAGCTGGATTCATGCCAAACACAATTACCTCTGACTCTTTCAGAGACCTTATTCCTCAAGCTGCTTAAGCCATTTCTAAACTTACGCTTTTGAAATTTATGACCAATTGTCCCCCTTGCTGTAATGTTGCCCCCCCCAGAAGCTATGCCATAGACTAAACTTGGAGACAAACCCACCGTGGCTACGTACACCACTCCACTCTTCCCAAGAAATATCAGAAAGATTATGTTGAAAGCAACGGCAACGTTCAACTCGGTGTTTAAGAGTTAACAGAAAGAGAGTTTTTGTTTTTTTTTTTTCTCCAAGGATAGGTAATAGCATCAGATTCTGAAATTAAGCACAGCAGGAAGAAAGAGGCTGCATAGATTTCACAGAGTATCACAGGCCTCTGCAATAAAGCACTTAAAAATGCCTTGTATTGCTAATTCTTTACACAATCTCCTTTTATTTCCAAAGCCATATGCGGGCTTGAGCCATGAGACTCACATTGATGTTAACATTACGCTGCTTGAATTAGAGCCATTTTTCTGCTGAGAGTCCTGTTAGGTTTAGAATTACTTTTTACTTTTTTCCCCCAATACATTTTCCAGCCTGACTTCGCAGATCAAACGAATGGTTGCCTCTTCTAACAATGCTGAATCCACCTTTGCAGTCATTACCTTAGCAAAACATCCCTCTGTGCAAGATTCCAATAACCAGGCGTTGAAGTTATATGGAAAGTCTGCCTACTTAAAGATCGCTGGATCACATGTCACTCCAGGAATTTGAAGTAAAGGAGGGCAATTCTCTTGGTCTGCTTTCAATTTCCCACCTACCCCGCCCCCACCCACAGACCCAAGTCAATACTGTTTACTCACTGATTGAACTACCCAGTAAATGCTTATTAAATAGCTAATATCGGCAAGGCGCTGTGCTAAGCACCATGGTGGATATTCGAAACAGTAAAATGAAAGTGTCATTAGCAGCAAAGCACTGCTTGGTGACAGGCAATCACTAAACTCTAAATAAACCAAGAAAGTGCAGTTTTGTGAAGATTTGTTATTTTCACAATCCACCAATCTAATGGTTAGCATCTGTGAAGATTATTTTCTCTTTTTACAAGATATTTTTTGTATCTTGAGAAGCCTTTGTTTTTCCAGTCCATGGGCATACCCTGTCATATATTTATCAAGTACTGTCTGTCATCGTATGAAGAGCAAAACAGATTCTGTCCCTGCCCTCATGTAGTGATTCCTGCTCCCAAGATAATACAAACAGGACCCTGATGATCTGATCTTACACAAACCCACATCTGTTTTTGCATGGTTTACATGTATGTATGAAGGCACTTTCCTGTAAGTACCATACGTGTCTTCTCACTAGGAGTCCTTTCAGCATACTCTAGCTTGACTTCTTTATCCACAAAATCATACGCAAACTATTCCAATCAATTTTCTACATATTATGCTTCCTCTGTTTTTACCTATTCGTTAAACAAAGATCTTTAAGCACCGACTGGGTGCCAGCCGCTGTTCTAACGATGTGGGATACACAGCTGGATACATAAATCGACCTCTGGTCTTCAGTTTACTTAGCCACCTTAGATTTGTCCTGTTAGAAAGTCCTTGCCCAGGTGAGAATGCACATAAATGTCTCCCTTCCCCCAATCCTGACCCACTTCATGTTAAGTCCCCTCACTGTTGACTTTAAACATGCTAATATTCTATATGCTCGAACTTACTAAAGGCTCTTCACATTTTATTTCAAAACTTCTAAAACCACATGATCAAAATACTGGCAATCCAACAGTCAGTGGTGCTTTATCTTGGCACTGCTACTCTTCTTGGAGCACCGTACTTTAATTCCATAAGCCACATATATAACTTACTACCAAACTAAATCAATACAATTTTTTATTACTGGTTCTCAAACTGGTTTGTGCAAAAGAATTGCCAGTCATGCTTGTTAAAAATGCAGGCTACGGGGCTTCAACCACAAAGATTCGGGGTCCTTATGTCTGAGTTGAGGCTAGAGAGGTAGATTTCTTTTTAAATATCCCAAGTGGTTTTCAATGAGATGACTGGTTAATCTCCTTTGAGAAATCCTGTTCTTTAACTTTCTGTGATGTCGATTTGTATGTATTTGAAATCTCCACTTCAAGCAAGAATGTATTTCTTTAAGTAAAGTGTAAGCAACATGCCTCTATGTGTTCTATAAATACTTTTTGGTTAATAAATGGGAAGTGGATACTTGACAATAATAACGACATTTAGAAATGACTGCAGCTCAGGCATCATTTTCGGTGACAGATGACTTCTCTTTCACCTGTTCCTCCTATTTCCTGTGGTAGAAAGGCAAGTATGATTAGTGTTCCCGTTATACATATAGGAATCCACATCAGTATCTTATCCACAAGACGACGAAAAAGTACAAATGGTGGAGTCGAAAGAGACTGAAATCCAGGCATTAATTCTCCTGTTCAAGCTGAGGAAAAGGAGCAAGCACCTGTCTCATCTGTGAAAAGGACATAATACGTACCTAACTGGAGGGCTGTGAGGATTAAATAAGATCATCCATGTAAAGCACTTAGCATAGTGCCTAGAACATAGCCAAATGCTCAACTGCTGTTAGTTTTACCACTTTCCCATCATGCAGGGCTGCTCTGAACCGAAATGAAGCTTGGTTTGCGAGATACGTTGGCTCAGCAGTCATGTATTCTGTTGCTGCCCTGTTCCAGGCACCATGATTGTGCTGTGATACAACACAGTGTCCTCAGGGAGCTTACCTGCTACATGTTCTGTCACGCTATGGTTACCCCTTTCAAACCATGCAGCCATGCATGCAGCACACCGTTCATTTCTCACTTCAGCCAGTGAGATTAACACAGCGCAGAGTGGTCAATGGCACCATGAGAATAAGGACCTCGTGGGGAGAGAAAGGTTTAACACGGCACAGTAAGCAGTGACAGGGAAAGGGAAGAAGGCAGGGAAGAGCATCTTGGGAGGCTGAAAAAGTTCCTGGAAATAAATAGTGGGCCTGTTAAGTTTCTTTATATACTGATAGATTTACTTGTTTGTTTGTTTAGTGTGCATTAAAATGATCACTTTATTTCCTGATTTAATGTAGAAAAGACACTACCTACTATTCTCCTAGTAGTGAAGGTACGATGGAAATGAGACTGAGAGAGTGAGGTAAGAAAAATCAAGACAGAATTATAAGAAGTGGTATGCACTTGTTCCAAAGCAGGGCTCAGTGCAAGAGTAAATGAGACTGATTGTGCCAGACACATACGACAGATTGCCAATACTGCATAGTAACACCAAGCATCGCGAGAACACACATGCAACCCTCAGTCAGCTGCTGGTACTACACATCAAACTTCAGCTTTCAGTAGCCAGGAATTACACCAGGAAATCTTAGCAGACATCAGATTTGAGGGCAGGCCCTACTCAGAATGGGAATAGATCAGCAACTACTGTCCAGAGAATTGAAAGCCTGGGTCAGCAAAGAATTAAATCAGAAGTTGAGTGAGAAACAGCATCTAGCAAACATGCCATCACACATACTAATCTTTTTTTCTTTTTTCTCGCAAATATTAAGTTCGTTGGCCTTTTAAACTAGAGTCATTGAAGTAACTAACCAGCGTTCACTGTTTGGGGAGAAGTCTGCCAGAAGCCTCACAGTGAGCCGTCTTTATCCTGGGCACAGATTCCCCAGAGGGGTCACTTGTCTGAGGAATGTGTCAAAAATTAGCTCTCTTTTCCTGCCTCCCATCCTCCTTGGATTCTGAGGTTGTCCCAGGGCCAGTTTCCCACACAGTACAATACACAGAACCACCTAAAAAACGGAGCGAAATGCCAGTGGTCTCATGAATCCCACTTGAAACTGACATGCTAAGGCAATGTCTTATATCCAAAATAAAACAGTCCCTTGTCTCTGCAGAAGAACTGCTCTCCATTACATTACTGAGAATCAGTCTGACTAAACCTAAAAGGCACAGTATTCTCCCTCTACTGCAAGCCCCCATGCTGCCCCCCCAAAACAGCAACAACTCAATTCTCAGTCCAATACCGTCTTTTCTCAGATGTTGTTCTCCCAGTGGGTAGAAGAATGAACTGCTGCTATGCCACCAGCTCCTCTACAGTTTCTTTTAATTTAAAGTTACAACAGGAGGGAAGAAAAGAGACTTTCTATTAAGGGACAACTCCCTGAAGGGTCTCTTAGCTGACAAGTGAAGGACTGCTCATGGCAGTGATCAAATCTAAGGCAACAAAGTGCTGGTGGCTCTGTGACTCATCACAGCAGGCGTTCGCGCTGAGGGCCACTTGAGTTCAGTGCTTTGTGGTGCAGCAAGTTGGTTTAGGAACAGTAACACAGGGAAGCAGAGACTGGCAAGGTGTTTGAGGCTCAAGATAAAATGCAGACTTACAGTGCAAATTCCTTCTCAACTGAATAGGAAGCCTAGAGGGGTAAGAAAATTAGGAGAATATTCTGTCCACCTATTGCTTTAAGGCAATTTACCTGAAGATGCTCAAGGTCAGTTGGTCTATCTGCTGGACGGACGGTTTATAACATGGTAAAACTAAGGATTAAAGCATGGGAAATGAACTGTGCTATTTTTAAAAGGCAAACATTGGGGATGTTTGCTTGCACAAACAATGCCTTCTGATTACATGAAATAAAAATTGTTTAAATATATTTACAATCACCTGATACAATTTAGTTATACCTCTCAGTTGCATTTTATGAGTACATTAAAAAGAGTACAATACATTGAGCATTTCTTCTATGCCATGCATGATGCTATAGATTTACACATAATCTCACATAATCTCATTTAATCTAGCACTCTGTGAAGTGATAGTATCATTATGCTCATTTTACAGTAAAGGCAAATAAAGCATCAGAGAGCTCAACAGAAGAAAAAGAAAAGCCATGTCTTTTTTTAGTGGTAGTTCCACCTGACCAGAGTGACGGCTATTAACCCCTGGGCGATGCTGCCAAACCATAACTATATCACTCAGATCTCCTGTTGCACAATTACAATGGACTGGGTGCCCCCACCAGTTGCCCCTATGTCTCCATTTGTGCACAAGGCCATGGCTTCAGGGGGCCGCTCCTAGCCAATGACTGAGCACAGTGGGGGTGCAGATGCAGGCCATTCCTTAGAAACAGAGGACTCTCTTCCAATGGCTATCTCTCCTCTGCCTAGACAAACCTCAGCTTTTTCCTCCTCACTCCTCTGTCCTTCCTTCTGTCTCTCTTTACATAAATGTCAAACCTGGATCACTGACAAAAGGTGTCCCAGCCTTCTTCTGCTCTCTCCCCTAATAATCTTCTTACATGTTTAACTCCATTTTGGCATGTGCTTCTCGAGGGAGCAAAATTAATGCAATAACCGAGTCATTTATTTGCTTTTTAAAAAGCCTTTCCTTTATCTTTGGTCAGTTGTACTTGCAGAGAATGTTTCTCTATCATTGGGAAGGGAAAATAACCACTAAGTTCTCCATGTTACTACTATATGTCATCTCTTCAAACAGGCAATGATATATTTATTGTGCCTTTCTCCTTGCAACCAATTTAAACAAACAAACCTATGAGATTCTCTTTAAAGGAACTGTTGACTCCATAGGGCAAAATATTGCAAAGTCAGACTTCTTTGTTTTTTCAAGTAGAATTTCTCTCTATCTACATGTATTACAACTTAATATAACCCAGTGGTGGATAATTACCAATGGATAAAAATCACAATTTTTTTTCACTAGTTTATATCTGTAATGGGAAACCAGAAAGGAGAACAAGAAAAGAGATTTACAATTAGATCCTAAAGTTTCTGTTTGCTTTTGCCTATTATGAGGATAAAATGTTAATCACTAAAGGAAGATTTATATGAATTAAAGATAGAAGTCACACTTGCACCAGATACAGCATCTTAATATAACCACATTGTCAGAGATTGTGTATACATGTTAACTGAATCACTATTTTAAAATGTTGATCTCAGCCTCAAGGAGGTGATATATTTTTCTCCTTGGACTCAAATTTATGTTCAAAGCAAGTACCAAATGAAGCTCCAAACATTGTTAATGATCAAAAAACCTTGGCTGGAGGGAGAGAAGAGTGCAGCTAACATTTACTGAGCACCTAGTTCACGTCAGATCCTATTCTAGGAATTTGGCATGTATCTAGTGTAATTCATGTATATACCTGTAAGAAAAAGCACTATAATCCCCAGCTTTAGAGGATCAGAAAAGGGGCAGAGCACTTAAAGTTCAGAACTCCAAATCATGGAAGAATTGCAAATAGACATAAACTGAGATGTTCCAAAAACTAGTGGGATCACCTCTTCCACATCCTGGTTCTTTCCTGAATTTCCTCCAAGACTTAATTGGTGACTTAGTGACAATTCAACACCTGAGCTTCCAGGGAATGTCAGCTAGAGGTCAAAACAGAGCCCTACCACACTCTGCTGGACATGAGATACCACATAACCATGAAGATAAATTGAATAATGAATAAATGTGCAGCAAAGACTGTTTTTTAAAGAAACTTATCATAAACTTTAAACTAATAAAGAATAAATGGACCTATACTTATAGAAATCAATACCACCACCACAACCACATTTTTCTGGGTGTTTTTTTTTTGTTGTTGTTGTTTTGTTTTGTTTTGTTTTGTTTTGTTTTTCTTTTTAAGGCTCAATTTTTAAAAGGCCATTATTCAATGTACTCTTTAAATGCATTCATTTTTCCTCTAGCTTTATCAACATGTTGCTCCCACTGAATGTCATCCTTACCTGTAAGTGGGGTAATTACTTGCCTATAAAGTATGATTTGAGTGGTACTAAAAAAAATAAATCCCTATGTTTAAAAATATTTCTTCTTGGAAGTTTCACTTGATACTTATAATGCCCACGTGTCTTTCCCTAAGTAATTAGATGGTCCTAATAAACTGCAACAATAATAGCAATAATAATAACTGGAGAATTAAATAATAAACTATTAATATCTTTGAATTAATCAATTTCTGAGCCAGGGGTTAAACTGGGCAAATGAGCCAGAAATTTAGAAGAGTCCATCAAAGCAAACTGGGCTGTTATTAAGTGCCCATCCTAAAATTCAGGCCAGTGATGAGGACAGCAGTGAAGAGCACCCATGCAGACAGCTAACTGGGTAGAGGTTTATAGGAAGCAACCCAAAAAGCAAATTCCCCTTAATTTTAAAGACAAGGGGACTGACTACAGTAGAGCTTATTAAATAGTACCACCCAAATGTCCCAATATGGTCCAAGGGAAAATGATTAAAAGTGCCAGAGTGGCTGCCCTACTCCTGAGTCTCAACTACTCTACTTCTTTCCCTTTCAGTACAAAAACTCACTATTTTTAAGCAAAAGATTAAACCCCAGCTTCATATTCTCAAGAATTTCATTTTACTTTTCTATTAAGAATAACTTTTCATGCAAATAAACTCTTGGTTTAATTGATGATCATTAACTAACTTCCCTACCTCTAAAATCCTTCTCCTAAAAGTTAAGTATGACTAATTATTTATGTTACATCACACAGAGAAAATAAAGAGCAAAGCCCCCATTCACATTTGAGAATCATTTACCGTTACTACTCCCCACACTCCCCCAAGTGGGAATTGTAATAACAAGACTAGACTGATCATAATTGGATTAAGAACTATAATTCTTTAATTCATTCATCAAATTGAGGCATTTGGAACCATTTATTTACAGAGTTGTTTAGACAGTTTTGTGCAGTGCTTTTAAAGATAACCCAAAATGCCTTTTGGAAAGAAGTTTCAGATCCCAAAGCATTAACATATGAAAACCAAACGTAGACAATTTACAAATGGGAGTTTTTAAACAATGTTTGCAACAAAATTGGACTTTTATTTTATTAACTATCTACAAATCTAAGTTCAGGATGTAGTTTATTTAAAGCAGCCAAGCACTTTCTTCGACTTTAAAATAAATCTACATCTCTCAGGCTAAGAAATTGTGACGAGTATGTGAGGGAATGCATTGACTTCGGGCCTAGACAAATAAATCTGCCACGTTACTCTCAAAACTCAAATTACAGCATTCTCTACCACTGGAGGTGACTGATATTGGGTGAATCATCCAGGTTATGCCAATCAATCATATCCAACAACTTTACCTGTGAACATCTCAACAGTGTCCAACATTGGAACTCTAAATTATTTGAAATCTGGTGTATCTTAGATAACTAAAAACAAGTTTTACCCTGCCTTGTTTATTACTTTTTTATATAAAGTGAACATGCCTTCAAAATGATTGCTTATCACTCATTAAAAGAATAGAGCTATTTCAAGAAGACAGTATACTCTTTTAATCATTGTATTGTACCTTTTCATTTGCTTTATAAGAAAAAAATTGTTCAAACTTTCAATTTTATTCTTTTAACTGGAAAATGAAATTTTAAACTCTCCTGATGGCTCGTGCCTTACCCCCACCAAGGACAAAAAAAGAAACCATCACACCTGAATATAAACTTCACTTTTTTATTCTTTACTATTTACTCCATATACTCCACATATAACATCTTTATAAGCATACATTCATTTTTTTTTTTCCTTTTACAAAACCATGTGTCAGTCTAAACAGGATGTGCATTTACATGTATAGCACTAAGTTAACTTGAAATAACTACTGGATCTCAAATGTCCGGTTATTTACCAAATGCCTTTGAGAGTTTTGAAGCCTGTATATAACATGCCATTCAACCAGAACTGTTTAAGCTCAACAACAAAACTAGTACAGGGTTCCTGTATTGAGTCGAAGCTCTTTTTTTCATATATTAAGTGTTTAATCTTTTAAGCCTATGTCAGATTGGTTCATTATTGCCCATTCAAAAGGCTACAAAAAGATTTTTAAAAACCCACAAGCAAATAAAAAACTCTAAAAATTCTTTATGCATAAGGTTGTTAGAAGACCACTGGAAAGAAAAATAATTTCAAGCGAGTATGCTAGTATATAATTAACACAAATAACTAAATAATTATGCACATCCCTTCCCACCCCCACAAGTAAATGTTTTTAAACAACTCATCTGATGAAAGATCTACCTTTTAGGCAAACAAAAGCAATCCCTACCAGTTTAAGGATTTCAGGCTGTATTGCATCAGTTTTAAGTGATGCTTATGATTTTTATCTTGTATAGTTCGGAGGAGTAAACAGTTGATGACATAATTTGCAGGAGAACTTTGCACAATGCCTGACAGAACTTTCAGTGTAAGTACTGTACTCATGATTTTAAATCATTGTGGCTGAATTTATCTAGGCTCCAGCCTGGGAGCTATATTTAAATCAGGGAGAAGCACCCTCAGAAACTTTGTCCCATGTATCTGCAATTGAAACCAGATTCCTTCCCTATCACAGCAGTTCACAATACAGCTGAGTCCCTTCAAAATTAGATCAAAATCCAGCATTTCTGTAAAGACCCTAAGAAATTGTCATCCTTTTAAATTCTATAAAAGCCAAACTTAAAAAACAGTTCCATATACTTTAAAACCATCTGGTCCTTAACCTAATGACTCTTGGCAATCGAGCCTGACTCCTGTAATCCTGATCAAAAACTCCGCTCTGGTTTTTCTTGAAATGTCCATTGCCTATGAATCTCCCACGCGCCTACTGCATTGGTCTGTTTTGTTTGTGTGGATTTTTTTTTTTTTTAAGGATACTAGGGGACATTATTTATCAGCATCAAGGAAACAAATCACTCTGTCTAGTCCCTTTGCAGATTCCCACAGTTACTACGCAAAATCCCACAGATTTCCCTTGGTCTTGCCCTTGACTAAAAAAGAGTGCTGAGCCTGAAGGCAACCTCTGGGGAAATCAGCTCATGCCTTTCTGGCAAACTACTTTGGATATCTGGATATTGTGAGGATCCAACTGGGATAGCACAAATTCCTAAACTTCTCTAAAGAAGTACAGTTGACTGCTACCCAGGGTGCCTGAGTAGGCTGACACTGAGAATACCACCCTGCATATTCACAGAATTCTTCATTTTGACCTACTTCAGTCGAGAAGGAAAGACATGGAAATGAATTCACATCCACCACACTCTGAATTTACCCACAGAGGCCAACGTCTTCAGACATTCACCAGGGTCAAACGATTAATTAACGTATTCGCTTTGCAAAGTGTAAGGGAAATTACTATTAAAATATGTAAATAATGCTTCGTGTGCATCCGATGCCAGCAGATCAATGCGCAAGAAACTGCTGCTATCAAATGGAAACATTTCCAAATCCAATTTGATTTCAACTCTTTTCCTTGCTTATTACTGTAGCCCCAAAGTGCAGGCGAGACTTCCCAAACCCGCGCTTAAAGTGACAACACGTGAGAGGTCTTCACTTCGTATGCAGAGAGGGAGGGGGGCGGGGGAGGGTAGTTGCAATTAATAAAGCTTCCGGTCTCTGAAATCCCTAGAATCCTGAAGGATGAGACTTGTTTCCGAAATTCCGGGCGGTAGGGAGGGGGAGTGGTAAGGAGAGGGATTGCAGAAATCGAAACAAAAAGACAAAAAGGGGGTATATTCAGGTTGTGGGATGGGCTGGAGGGAGTCGAGTGTATACTCTAGCGAGGGGAAGGCGCTCTGTCCAACTTTTAGGGTCTGTCGTTTGACGTTAACCGAGGTGCACAGACTAGCCTAGGATTTTCTCTGCGCTCCTGCCCTCAGCTCTCATCACCACCTAGAAAACAATACCGGCAAAAGCACGCAGGCTCCCCACCAAAAATATAAAGTTTCTCATTTCCTGATCTGGGTTCAAGCACACACCCCAGGGCTCCCCCCCGTCCCCGAACAGGCGCCCCTCGAGGATGACAGGGCCGCTTCCCGTCTCGAGCCGCCTCCCGCCTCTCCCTCACCCCCATTCCAGTCCCTCTCCCTCTGTACTTGAGAAAACTCCGGTGGTGGCGGCCCCCGCCCTCCCCAGCCGGCTCTCCAGCTGGAGCCGGGAAGGAGCGCTGAGTGGCGGCACGGAGAGCGGCAGAGGGGAGCTCTGCGCCTTGGAGGTCTGCCCACAACATCGGGACGAACAACAAAGTTAAAACACTGCGATTCACGCACCTTACCGGGTCTCCTTAATGTCTCCTCTGGCGTGGGATGCAAAGTGGCACAGTGGCGGGCTGGGGGCCCCCGGGAGGAGACTGGAGATGGGTTTTGGTGGCTCGCCTTTTTCACTCGTGTGTGTGTGTGTGTGTGTGTGTGTGTGTGTGTGAGTGTTTGTGTGTGCGCGCGCGCGTCCCTCTCCCAGGTCTCTCGCTCGCTGGCGCTCCCCGTGTAGCTCTCAAGGACGAGGTGAAATCCCTTTGCTGGTCATGAGGCGGCTTCAGAGACAAACAACACAATGCGAGTGCAAATAACAAAAGGCAAAAAGACAGTAGGAACAATGGGAGAGGCGAGGGCAGCGCACCAGCCGGCGGTCAACGCGGCCCGGCGCCCGCCCCGGGAGGTGCGGCGGGGGCGGGCGCGGGGCGCGGGGGCGGTGCCGGGGGCTAGGACTCCCTCCAGGTCGCCCCGAAGCTCCCGCAAACCCACCCTGACCTCCTTCCCGCAGCCCTCTGTGTCCATGCGAAGAGAACGAGCCCCAGAGTTTGCTTCCCCGGCTGCTGCAGAGTAACTAGATTGTAAATAACGCCGTGATCACCCACACCGTGCAGGAATGTTTTTTAAAAATCTGCCCTCCACTTAAAGGAGCGATAAAATGAAATGGCAGGAGTGGAAGGATGGAGCCGGGAGAGCGCTCTCTCTCTAGATCTCGATGGAGCTCGCGTCTATAAATACGCATTCATGTTTAGTCAAGTCCCCTTTGTCAACTTCTTCCCTGCGCTGGAACCGCACCAGCTGCCCGGTGGCCGTGACCCGGACCCCTGCCTGCCCCCATCCGGGTTTGCGCACAGCAAAGCTCGTCCGGAGCGCGAGGGCGCGTGTGGGGGCTGCGGCTGTCCACGGAGCCTTCTCGGAGGCGGCCGCCGACTGCCCAGCGCGGAGGCTGGAGCCGCGATCGGTCCGTTTTTAAAGCGACCACTGCCTCCTCCACCCCGGCTCTGTGCCCGCGAGTCCGCGCCGCCGGCGCTTGGCACCCACCGACTCCTACTTGGGTGGGGTGGGGGGAGAAAAGTTTTAAGGCGTTCTCAACCCTCTCTCCGGGGTGGTTGAACTGGTTTTGTTTTGTATGGGTGAAGCCGAAAACCCAATGCCCAGGACCCAGGGAATGATATTTAGGGAGAAAAAGCTCCGCGCTGGGATACGGCTCCTCTGCGACGCCCGAGTTGGCGCGCGAAGGCGAGACAGAGACCCCCGAGTTACGCCGCCTCGGACGGAACTCTAGGTACTGCCCTGAGCAGGCGCTGAGGACTGATTTAAGTGTGCTCTTGACAGCTCCCGGGCTGCTCCGGCGCTTATCTCTAACAATCTTACTTTCATTCACTTAAAACCGCCGCCGGTTTGCCGGGGGTGGGGGGTGGGGGGGGATCCTATTAAATCTCAAACCAGGGCGGGAGGGAGGATCCTGACTGATCTCCCCAGAACTGCTGTCTAGAAAGGGGCGAGGAGGGAGGTGTCTCGAGGGAGGCAGCGGGCCTGGATGAAGGCCACGGAGAGGGGACTAAAACAATACAAGCAACACGTTTCTTCTTCTCCGTTCCCTTCCTCTCTAGCTTTATACCGATTTGCATGTTCTCTGTCTTCATCTCGGTGATTCTTTTACAGACGCGCATCCATTAAGTGAGCTGCGTCCCTGGGCACCCCGAGCATTTCCCAGAGTGCACCACCACTAGCAGGGGATCAATGACCACAGTCTGTTTATTCTTCACGCGCCTGGAAGAGCAGCATGGGAGGGAAGCTTAGGGCTTACCTGTCCGTGCGATCTCTCAGACTTCTGGCTGGCTTCTAAATGGCAGCTAGTAAGCAAATACAGTTTCTTAAAGCATGCAACACATACTAATCACAATGTATTCACTTAGAAAAGTGATACTTCCTTTCTCCCCCCTTTCCACCCTTTGTAGATTTGTTGCTGGGGGTGCATTGCTAATACCTGAGATTTTGCACTTGCCTGGAGTGGAAACTTTTTGGGGTGTTTGATGATTGATTATTTGGTACATGCTTTCTAAAACTGGCTAAACACCTTTCCTTAGAACAAAAGTGAGAAATGCAAATCTTAATAACTCAAGGCAAAAATTTCAAAGTGTAATAAGCACAGTTATTATCCACTCCCACAAAGAAAAGCTTCCTCTCCCACAAATATTTGATCACACAGAGCCCAGTAATTAAGAAAGCAAGCAAATAAACTCGGGGCTTTCATGGGCACTCTAAATTATCATCTATCTAGAATGTATAAGCAGGGTAATCATTTGCTGCTTGGATATAGCTCTGGATCTGGCATTTTAAATGTGTATCCTTCAACCATTTAACTGCTTTCTTAAGTATTTAATGAGTGAGACCATGAATAATAATATTTAAATTGTTGGATCAATGTGGCATCAACAACCGTGTGAAAAAAGTCCTCTGTATATGTACATGAAACACCTTTCCTACATGTTATTTTTTCTCACATTTCCCATCTCATCCAAACTTCAAGTCAGAGATACTTGTTTAACAATAATGTAAGAACTCATCAACAATTGTACTGTACCTTGAATTTAAGTGCTATTTTTATTTTAAAGAGTTCCTGGTATACATTAAGTGATTTATTCTCCTAATACCTATGCAGCTGCTTCTCACAATTACTATTACTATATCGGGTCCAGATCCTTATATAATGTGCAAGAGGCAAATCAGGCCCAACTACAAAAAAAAAAAAAAAAAAAGGCCCCTCACTATCAAGTATATGAAAATATGTATAACATTTGAAAAGAGATTGTCATTTATAGTGAATTTCCCCTAGAAATAAATAAATAAATAAATAAAGGGACAGAGGGAGTCCTTTTCCCCTGGGTCTCTGGCCAAGGGGGATGAAGGTGCCTGCTTAGTCTAACCTCACCAAGTTAAGAGGTGCCACCTCCTCAGGGTTTCAGCATGTACTGCTTCTTCAGTGTACCAGCTTTGGGGGCAAGCAGGCTTTCTATCTACAGGAGAGGGGAGGCTGGGCAGAGGGAGAGGAGGCCAAGCTGCAAACCAACTGGTAAGATATTGGTAAACCTTGAACTACACCAGCCTCTTCCCTTTTGCTCCTACAGGCAGCGAAACTCCAAGCCATCATGGTTATTGAAACCACATGCCCTTCAGATTAACCCATGATCATTATATAGAAACAGCATAAATGATCAAACACTTCGTGGGATGTTTGTCTGTGTTGGACTTTGAAAACAGAAACACCCACATTTGAAGTGAGACTGACTATTTGAAGATCAGTGTATCTATTTATCAAGCATTTACTATATTGGCCAAGCACTTTTTTAATGTTTGTCATCTCTACTTCTTACCATAAACTTGCAAGAAATGTTACATCTCTGTTTTGCAAATTAGAAAACTAATGCTCAGAAAGGTTAAATGACTTGCCCCAAACACACAGCTTCTAAGTAGGGGTCCCAGAGTGCGAATCCAGACTGCTCCAGCTGTAAGCTTTTGCTCTTTTACTTCATCTTGATACCACTTACACTTTATATTGGGTCCACTTTCCAGTGAGAAATATTATTTCATTAAAGGGGTAGATTAAAAATACTGAATTTATACTCCATCGTCGTCGTCGCCAGCCGTCCGTCTCGAGAGACGATGGTGTAGCTTCTTAAGAGTCTATCTGCACCGCCGAGAATGGCTGTGCAGTCCGACTCGGGAGTGACATGGTATCTGTCTCCTCCCATGTTGAATCGACATCTTGTGATGACGCTGAAGCTACAGAGCCTGGGCAGGGTAATATGGAGGGTCTGCTGTTGCCCATGCAGCAGACCCCCCCTCTCTTCGCAGCTGAAGGGTCCAAGGGAAAGACGGAGTCGATACAGCTTGGGTTCAGGTGCGCCGCAGGAGTTGCCGGTGTTGACTACAACGTCAAACCGCCTTAGGGACTCCGGCTCCGGATTTTCTGTCGGGGTTTACTCCCTTAGCCTTTCCCCTGAAGAGGTATGCCGCAAGGCAGCGGAGGTTTTTTGGAGTCAGAGTTTTCCTTCTCTGATGTACCCTGACTGGAAGATCGAACCAGCGACACTTAGCTCGCAGGCCGACGCTCAATCCACTGAGCTAAACCAGCCAGGGCCTTATACTCCATACTGTCTAGTTATGAGCTATGTTGGTATTTTCACTCACATTGGTCATTAGATAACTGAAATTTCAAAAAAGAACTTTATATGTGTCATATGTGGAGCATACATACATGCTACATATTAAATATAAAAGGTATTTAGCAATATGTGAACTTGTCTTATTTTGTAGGCTAAGCAATTATATAGTATATATGCATATGTACAGTGTGGAGCAAAAGTAGGTCTATATTTGTGACTATGCAAAATATAGTTTATTCTTATATTATTATTTAGTAATTATTATATTATTTTCGATGGGAATAACTGTAAACCAACTCTTGCTCCACCCTATATATATCTATGTGATGTATATAATCATAACAGTTACTGAAGTTTTTGAATCCCTGTAACTTTAACAGGTATTGTTCTAAGTACTTTAATTGTATGACCTCATTTAACTCTCACAACCACCCCATGAGGTGCATGAGAGATTATATATAACTTGTCCAAAAATTAGACAGTTAGCAGGCGATGCATCCTGGACTCAAATGGAAGTAATCTAGCTTCAAAACTCTCAATCACTTTTATAGTCTTCACTTCAATACATATACATTCCTTGATATACTTACAATGTACATATATGTATTCATGGGCAGATATATATTATATGTAGCTCTCAAAACATAGTGGAAAAAGAAAGGTGTACCAACTGAGATTTGTATCAGTCAGCAGTCCCGTACTCTAACTGCATCCTGAGGCAACAAGAAATATTGATGGGAAAGAGCTTCACATTCGTTAAGGTATTCAAGATTCTTCTAAAAATATTGGAGGCACCCTCAATCCCCCCCAAATTTTTGGAGATACGCCAGCAAATATTAAGGGTATATAATATTTGACCCTATCTGATTTGCACAAAGTCTATTTTGAATTTATTTGATCATATATATTAAAGATAGCAGAGACAAGATTCTTAAGAATCCTAAAGAAGGTAGATTGGGATACTAATATGCATAAGTATCTGTCATCTGAGAAGTGGAGGGAAATTTAGCTAATGGGAAAGACCAAAAATGTCATGTCATATTAATGGTTATGAATTATCTGTTTTTTAAAAATTAGGGTAATTTGTCAATCCTCCATTTACAAGAGTATATTATAAACTAGTTATTTAAGGTTAATAATTATGGACTCAAGCATTGATACTGCTCAAAGGAACCTTAAAATATTTGATAAGAACCCCAAGTGTATGAGTAGTTTATCCGATGTCTATTTTTACCTGTCTCACCAAACACAATATGCATATCAAAATTTAAGAGTGAACATCTTCAAATTCAGTGTTCAGAAACTATTTTGAGATCTTCTTCTTTCTTTTTTTCTCCCTAAATAAAATATACAGGATTATCTACAGAAGGAAAACGAACTGCCAGCTATCTTCCCTTCTTAGATGCTCTTAATCCTGACAACTCCTGAGATACCAACATCTAAGCTATTAACTTTACTGGGCTTAATGCACCTCTTCAGAAAACTAAAAGAGACACCCTATACCTAACAGATGCCACACATTAAGTTGTTACTGAAAAAGAACTTTTAAAGACCTATTACAGATACATATGTTTTCATTTAAAAACTACTATGAAATCAAGTGTTCTTTTATTTAAGCATTCCCCTGTGGTTGTACGAGTTAAGGATTGGTAGTACTATATTAACAACTGACAGCCAGACTGAACTAAACTAGTTAAAAACAGTTGGTAAAACTGCCAATGCTGCTTTTGTTACTGAAGGTGACTGAAATGTGAGGCAGCATATTCATTTAAAAGTAAATTCTAATTTTTTTAAACTTTCTCATTTTGGCAAATCTTTAGGGTGAACTTTTAAAATTTCAGCCACAGTTTTGAAAAGAGAAATAATGTATCTGCTTTACACAACCAAAACCACAACTGCATTGCTCTTATTAGTTAAGTGTGTTTATTATTCTGATTATTAAATTTTCCTTTCCTGGGAGGAAAACCAGAGAGAACATGATTGGTTCTATTCAAGTGAAACAACTTGTGGTCCCTACATCGTGTCTCTTAATTTACTGTTTTTCAATCTGACTTCTGTCCTTTAATTTTAAATAATGAGTAAACAATGTGGGGAGGATTTAAACATGGAAAGATCATTTTTTATATGTGAATTTCTTTCAGACTTAGCTTTCACAATATATTCTGTGTTCTCTATTGCTAATAAATCTGTATCATAAATATACATATAAAAGTTTGCATGCAGTGAGATACATTGATTTTATTTATAAGGAAAAGGGTAATGACTGATATATTTTGCTGATTTAGAACTAGTGTCAGAACTAATTACCAAGCAAAGCAATAATATTTTAAGTTTGAGTGCCAGTAAGATGTAGGTATTTGGGTCTATGAACTCATGATAACTCCTTTTTCTGTTACTTCTTTCAGATTTTTGGTACTGCATTACCAATTGCATTCTATAATATGTGAAATATGGTGGGCAAGTGAAAGAATGGACAAAATGAAAGGTTGAAAATAGCATGAAGGTTGTGATTATTAAAAGTCACTAAAAGGGTACTTATTTGAATCCCAGTAAATTACTTGAAGAATAAATAAAAATACAATCTATAGATCTCTGGGACTTCTACTCCCATCTTCTCATTGGGGCTGACAGCCTTGAACAAATTTAGAATTTAACTCATAGGTTGATTTTTAAAAAGAATGTGCTACATTATTACATCATAAACTAAACTGTTTGCATGCTCAAAATTGCTACTTTTCAGGTAACTTTGATCCAGGACAGAGTAATCAGTTGAGATCACTGTCCCACTGGTCATATTTAGTCATACCACTTACACTTATTTTAACCACCCCTTTGATTGTGCAATGTGCCCATTAATTTTTCAGCCACTTTTTATTTTTGTTGTATAAACAAAAACATGACAAAACATTTATACAATAAAAATTGTGATTCCTGTAGGTAGTGACTGAATGTTGAGTGTTTATCTGGACATAGCTGGAACTTACAATATACTTTTTCTGCCTTCCAATGGCAGAAAATCACAACTATAAAGACTCATAGATTTTTCAGGCCAAAAAGAAATGAAAGAAAGAGTGATATGATTTGTCCAAAACAGAATGAAGGTCAATGGACATAATTGAGTGTGGTATTGTTTGCAGAAAAAATTAGCTTTGAGATGGTTATCCAGTAATATAAACAGCTAAAAGGTCTGAGAATGTTGAATTGGCTTGGAAAAAAAAAAAGATGAGAAGAAACCTTCAAATTAACATCAGAGGGTCTGGGTCTGAGTGTACAAAACATAAGAGAGTCTGGAGTACAGAGAAAAATGACAAAACTGACTAAACCATTGAAAACAGAACCAACAGGGTAGTGACAGAGGAAGAGACAGATGATGGGTGATTGAATAACTTGCCTCACAAATTTTTAAAGATAGAAATATGGACCAGCTGTTCTCCAACTTCAAAGAGAATAGAACTAGACACAATATAGAGCACTGGCATCAGAAGACCTGGATTTGAATTCCAGCTTATTAAAAATAAAAGATATGGATCTTTGATACAGTAGTAAAAGAAAGAAAACCAAGATAAAGCTATAAAAGAGCAGAGAATAAGGGAATAAAATGGAACCAAGAATTCACTACCAAATGCACATCCCACTTTAATAGTTCTGTATTCATCATTAACATTATTTACTGAAGACTTCCTTGTGCCAGAGACTATGCATATTTAATTTCAACCTCTTCAGCATTCAGGAAAGAAGAAAAGGGGTCTATTTTTATATTTAAAATTATTAGGGAGATGCCCACTTTTTCAAGACCAAGAGAAAACTTTCCTGGAACAGGGGTCATCTTCTCAAGAACACTGAGTCATATTAAAACATACATTTTATTGGAAGACAGTAATGAGTTTCAGAAGATTGTTTCTTATAGTTCTGTTGGGAGACATAGTCCTCAGTGGTCTCTCAGTTCCTCCATGCCATGAAGAATGCAATTCCCTGACCTTTACATGGGCCATTTCTCAGGGTTATGTTTACAATTAGCAGACATTGAGAGATGAGATAATGTCTCCAACCAAAACAAAAAATAGGTTTTTACTGTTTGTTATAAAAGCAGTGGATTCTCCAAGCTCAGTGTTCCTCATCTGCCATGCAAACCCACTGCATGCACAGTACGTACCCATGACCATTCTTAGACATGCCAAGTCTTTCTTTCCCTAACAGCAATCTTGAGCCATTTTGGTTGACCTACTCTTTGAGCGGCAGCCCAGACAAAAGTGGATGCAGAGACCTCAGACTTAATTCTGGTTCAGCCACCCAGAAATATCTCTTGGGATTGACAAACTCCTAGATTATAAGGTTGATGAGTACTTGGTTTAGTACATGGCTTACTGAGCTCCCCTATGTGGCCCACATAGGTCAAAATGGAAGACATCATATATCTCTATCAGTTTTGTAAAAATGTCTTGTCTCGCATGTACCTTTTAGACAAAATGTCTAGATCCGAAGTCAGAGCTGATTAAAGAAAGGTGATGTCATAACTATGGGGGGGGGGGGGGACACATTAATTCCATGGCTATGGAAGAACCACAATCCCAGCACTTGCAGAGGGAACACCTCAGATCTGAAGCGATGCTAAGGGCAAGGTGAGAAATGATGAGAAACAAATCCTATCTCCCAGATCCAGCACTGGAGCCTGGCAAGAAGCAGCAGTTTCAGCTGGCAGTTTGACCTGCTGCTGGCTCATCATCCCCATCCATAAGCTAGGAAAACAGATCTGGCTGGCTCCAAACTTCTCTGTTGTACCTGATGCCATTAAGAGCAGAGTCACATGTGACTCCTCTCAAAGATGCACACACATAAACATTGACACAACCTTATTTCATTCTGACTGATACAAATTCGCACACTCCTCCCGAGGCCCTCACTTCCCTGGGGTGTGTCATGTATAACTTCAAGGCTGCAACTATTTGGTGCCATTGCATGCAGCTTAAACAAAAAAATGTAATGGTGATCCAAATCAAGTGTCATAGCACATCCCTACTGGAATGACCCAGAACATTGGCATGATGGCAGAGGCTGTCTGACCAAGACTGACAAGTACATACTAAGGAAGGTTGAGAAGAAATGAGGAAGTGATTTAGACTCTAGAAGTGATCAGGAAATTTCCCAAGTCTGTTCAACTGCCTAGCTCTGAGTTTTTCATTGCCTGAGACAAATAATACTTCCATGTGTATGCCACAATTTTGCTGTTTCCTATTACTTGAAACAAAGTACAGTTACAAAGTAAACATTTGGGGGAGGGGTCCGGCATCCTTCTCTTCTGCTTCTGGAAACTGCCCTCCATTCTCTGTGTGATAAGGCCTTCCCACTGCTTTAATTACAGTGTCCTTTCCTCCCGTGTCCCACCCGCCTTCTTGGAGAGACCTGTTGTTTTTTTTTTTTTCCACTCAGGCTTCATTTGTGAGAATGTAGGCCCAGGAGCTGCTTTCAGCCATGGATCTAAGTTTGTGATGGCAGTAAACCTGAGAAAATAAGTCAGACACATGAGGCCAGTATTCCATCCTGAAAGGCCATCCAAGCCACCCTAGTTTCTACTCACATTTATAGGTCTCACTTTGATCTACTCTAGTTATCATTCCAATAGATTTCATAACTTTTATTTTGCTTTAGTTTGTTCAAGATCACTTTCTGTCATCTTCAAGAGCATAGCAACTAATATAGGAATTAAAGCGAGCTCCCTATATTAGACTGAATGCTTGTGTCCCCTTAAAACTCATATGTTGAAACTCTAACCTGCAATGTGGTAACATTAGGAGATGGGGTTTTGGGAGACAACTAGATTATGAGGATGAAGCCCTCATGAATAAGATCTAGATCCGGTCCCTTATAAAAGAGACCCTAGGGATCTCTCTCACTGTTTCCAGAATGTGAAAATACAATGAGAAGACCACTGTCTATGCATCATGAAGCAGGTCCTCACTAGATAACAAATCTGCCAGCACCTTCATAATAGACTTCCAGTCTCCAGAATTGCGAGAAATTATTGTTTGTTGTTTTAGGCACTCAGCCTATACAGTATTTTTGTTATAGCAGCCCAAATAGACTAAGACACTCTTAAATTACCAGCATGGAGCTCATTTAAGAGACACGATCCTTAAGCTTATTCCTATCAGACCTAGAACTAATATCACAGGGAGCAGTATTTATGAAGTTCCTGCTGTTTATCAGGTGTTATTCTAGGTCCTGTGGATTCAGTGATAACCAAAAAGATCAGATCTTTGTTCTACAAAATCACAAATTCTACAAGAGCAAGACAAATGCTATAGAAGTAAATAACAACTAAAAATATCACAGAGTGTTAAGTGCTTTAAAGAAAATGAAAAGGTGTACAATGATAGGCATACAACCAGTTTTCTTCCTATATTTATGAGTCTGTTTCTGTTTTGTTTTATTTGTTCACTTGTTTTGTTTATTAGATTTCACATGTAAGTAAAATCATACAGTATTTGTCTTTCTCTGACTTAGTTCATTTAGCATAATATTCTCTAGGTCCATCCATGTTGTCACAAGAAAGAATTACATTGGACCAAGAATTACTTTGAATTAAGAAAGATCTTCCTAAAACTGTGATCAGTGTTATTTTTCTCTTCTACTTCGGGGTGAGTTCCCTGCTTTCCAGAATACTCTTATCCGGCCATCCTTGTTCATGCCAAATACCAGTGATTAGGGGAAAATTTCACCTTCTTTGTTGCGCATGAGAATCCTGGAGACATAGAATGCAAAATCCTCTGTGCATCTCACCAGGAAATGTCAGATCGTTATGTTAAAACTATTCCTAGACACTGTTTTGATACCCACAATCCTAGACAAGTATGCAGATTCAGTTATATCAGAATTCTAGCAATAGCTGCTTGTTCTCTGTGTTCCTGTGTTATATAAGGATCAAATAAATGGATGGCAACATATTTTATAGGCTTCAAAGATGATTAAATCAAGTGCTATTGGATAATGATTTGTCAAAATTAAACATACTATATATACACTCATCAAAAACAATGGGGAGGTTATAGAATTCCATTCTTGTTCATTTGAAAGGAAAGCCTAGAAAACCCATCATCTTTGATAAACTCTCAGATTGGAACATACTAAGAGCTGGACTAGGCAAACTTTGACTGTCCCATCAAGTGTCCCACTAATAACACAAAAGCATTAAACATTAAAACATTTGCATATGTATAAACATTAACCATAATTTCAAGAGAAAAGAAATGATAGCTGTATTTAAAAAGTGAAATAGACTCCAAGAATTGAATGTAAAAAAAAAAAAAAAGGAATTCTGACATAGGACCTAGATTACTTCTCTCTTCTACATATCAGTGAAGAAAATCTGCCTATTGTAAGTTCATGAAAGGACTTGATAAGATTCAGGCATCCTTTAAAGTTGAATTTCTTTAAATGTGCCCTGATTTGCACTGGTGTTCGTCATCATTCAATGCCAGTTTTCCAAGGAGAATGCTCCCCTAAGGCATTGTCAAATCTCCCAGCCTTGGCCCCTGCTGCAAATGGAGTTTTAGAAAGGAGCTTACGATTATGCAGTTCTGAATCATGCAAGGCCTTCTTGGAGATTGCTAACCCCATGTTCCCCCATCACCAATATCTTAGTACATACAATACAATACTAGCAAAATCAAGAGAGGATGACTTCCTAGAAAAATAAAATTAAAATAAACCAGTTGAAATCTTTTAAATAGAGCATTTCTATCATAACTGAAAACTACAAAGCTTTCATTTTTAATTTCAAAATTTTGTAAGAGACTAACAAAGAAGACTACTTTGTGCCTTTGTCCAGAGCCATTTTCATGTTGGGTTGATATGAAGCTTATTCTATATTATGTTGTTAGCATGAGGAAGGGACAGGAGGATTCAAAAGAACCAATTCAGTGATCTGTGGCCCCAGCACACAATTAAAAGAATGACTCTTAGCCCTGGCTGCTGTGGCTCAGTGGGTAGAGAGTCGGCCTGCGAGCCAAGTGTCGCTGGTTCGATTCCCAGTCAGGGCACATGATTAGGTTGCACGTCAGATCCCCAGTTGGGGGCGCGAGTGAGAGGCAACCACACAGTGATGTTTCTCTCCCTCTCTTTCTCCTTTCCTCTCTCTCTAAAAATAAATAAACAAAAAAATCAACAAACAAACAAATAAATAAATTATTAAAAAAAAAAAAAAAGAATGGCTCTTCATCTGACCCAGTTCCAGTGTGATCGAGTCTGTAGTTCCGACATCTCTACCACCAGCTGCAGGCCAAAGTACAGAAAATTCTAAAACAAACCCTCCTGCTGCCCCCCCAAAAATCCAGAAGTGAGAATTGCACTGAAAAATATTTTAACTTCATTTTCTCTATCTGGAGAATGAAACTGGCAACAAAAGTACTAATAAGAAGTTAACAATATTGAGAACATGTTTTGTGCCAGGTATTTACTATGCTCAGCCTTCATGTATACATTATCTCATTTAGCCTCCACAATTATTTAAAAGATTAGTACTATTCATACTATATATTAAATGAGAAAACGGGGGCACGAAGAGCGTAAGTAACTGTCCCAAAGCCACACAATATATGCCTAATAGAAATGCTGAGAAATGCAAAGAAAACAACCACCCTCTGTGGTATGAATTTATATCTCAAGAAAATGGAACCAAATATGTAAGAAAACTTTAAATTCTTATTTTATATTTTAAAGATATGTAAATGTACTGCTATAAATAAGTAAAAAGTATTTAGACTAGAAAAAATTATTAAATATATTTAAATGGATTTCTGATTTTAGCTCTGATGTGTAAGGAGCTTCGAAGACATCACTCCAATACAGGGTGGGGCAAGAGTAGGTTTACAGTTGTTTGTATGAAAATAGTATAGTAATTAATAAATAATAATATCAGAGTAAACTGCTTTATGTACTTGCAACTATAAATGTACTTTTGACCAACCCTGTATCCTTAAGAAAAGAACATGCTAGGAAAGCTAGAATTCAATGACTCTTCTTGGGTCCATCAGAAAACTGAGATCACAGGGTAAACTGTCCAGAATATGGAGAGACAGGCACACTCCAAGAGTTGCAGTCAAGATCTGTTTACCTACATTAGGAGATGCTGGAGCCATAAACTTGTAGGAACACTTATATGGTAATTCTGATGAATTTCTGGAGGCTATAAACTGGTGAGAGAGTGAGAAACTCCTATCTTTAGCCTTCACCATGTACTTTTCTTCCAGGAGCCCCACCAGCTTCTCATTAGGAAGATGCATTGCCTCATGATCCTGGTAAGGGAAGGTGATAGGTAATCATTATAATAACACACTCAGAGCTTTCTCTACAGCGAAAGTCTACTCTCCAGGGGAGAAGACTATACCAAAGCTTTATTTCAACTAGAGGAGTGCATTTTCCCACTCAGCCCCTCTAGTCTTCCTGTCTCACCTGCCTTGTCTAAGAGAAAGGAAGCATACCCAACAGGGCTTTAAGGGGATCCCTACAGCCAGACAAGGGAGTAGGCAGCTGGGAGGAAGGGCTATAACATAAAAGAAATGCTGTGAAGACCACAGCTCAGCCCCAAGATGCAGGCTCACCAAAAAACTGAGACTTAATCAGACTATAGAATGTTTCCCCTCCCCTACACCTTACCACCACTGTGTAGGGCTTCAGTATAACAGTGATTACAGCTGAAAGAGTTGCCAGACACAGACTTTCTCTAAGGAGGAGTACTTAGGGAAGCCCAAAGTCAGGAGGGGAGATCAAAACAAGAACACTAGAAGAATTTGAAGCATCTGGCACCTACAACTACAGCAGACATAAACCCAACATGACTCCTAGCCATATTAATAGAAATTATCACAGTAAAGCACTATTTACCCCAGTTTCTAATATGTGATACAACATGTCCAGCTTTCAACAAAAAAAGAAATTTACAAAGCATGCTAAAAAGCAAGAAAAACACAGTCTGAAGAGAAAAAGCAATCATCATAATCAGACTTGGGTATTAGAGATCTGATTTGGAATTATCAAACAAAAATTAATGTAACTCTGATCAGTATGTTAAGGGCTCTAATGGAAAAAGCATTCTTTGCTGACTTTAAAAACAATAAGTGAAAGTAAAATAAAGTATTTTTTATTCTTAAATTATGTAAAAATGTCTGTATAAAGTAATGATAGTAACAATGTATTGGCTCATAAGGACAAATGGATGAATGAAATGAGCAATGTCACAAAGGACAGGAGGGAAGAATTGGAAACACTCTGTTCTAAGTAACTTGGATTATATGAGAAGTAGTACGGTGCTATTTGAATGTCGACTTAGACTAGTTTAAAACATGTACCTTAAACTCTAGGGGTAAATCATTAATTTTTAAAAAACAGTATAATTGATATACTAAGAAAGAAGATAAAACACAACTCTATACAATGTTCAATTAAACCAAAGAACTCAGAGGAGAAAGGGAAGGAGAGAAACCAAAATCAAATGCAACAAAAAGAAAAGTGACAGATAAGATAGATATTAATCTAACTGTATCAATAATCCTTTCAATGTCAATTGTCTAAATTTAGCAATTAAAATATAGATATATAGTGTCAGAAATACATGAAGAAGAATATACAACTATATGTTATCTATAATAAATCAATTTAAATATAATTACTCAGGCTAAGAGAAAGATATACCAAGCTAAACTAATAAAAAGAAAACTAGAGTAGTTGTATTCATTTCAGACAAAGCCAGCCTCAAAACAAGCAAGATACCAGGAACAAAGAGGGGCACCACATAATTATAACAAGGTCAATATCCAAAAAATATATCTTAAACATGTAAGCACCTCACAACCAAGTGTCAAAATACATGAGGCAAAAACTGATGCAATTGAAAGAACTAGACAAATCTATTATGATTGCAGACTTCACCATCTCTCTGTCAGTAATTAATTATTCCAGCAGGCAGGAATTCATCAAAACTATAGATGACTGAACGGTACTATTGATCAACTTGATATAATTAACATTAATAAAATACTCCATCTAACAACCCAGTAGAACATACATTCTATTTAGAACATTTACCAAGATGAATCACATTTGGACCATAAAACATACCTCAACAAATTTAAAAATATAAAAATTATATAAACTATATTCTTAACCACAATTTAAGGTAGAAAATCAGTAATAAGAAAGATAGATGGAAAATTCCCAAATATTTGGAAATATTAGGACACTTTTAAATAATCCATAATCAAAGAGGAAGTTTCAAGAGAAATTTTAAAACATTTTGACCTAAATGAAACTGAAATTACAACTTAACCAATATTTGTGAGACGTAACAAACAAAGTGCTTAGAGGGAAATTTATAGCACTTAATGCATATCTTATAAAAGAAAAATATCTAAAAATCAATATTTAAGCCTACCTTAGAAAATTAGGAAGAGAAAGATTAAGCCTAAAGAGAAAGAAAAAGAAATAATAAAGATTAGAGCAGAAATAAATAAAATTGAAGTCATAAAATAATATTAAAAAATCAGCAAAAAACAAAAGTTGATTATTTTAAAATATTAATAATATTGATAAAATCCTGTCCTGGCTAACCAAGAATTAAAGCAAGAGGATACAAATTATCAGTATAAAAAATGAAAGAGAGATAATCATTATTGGGCTCGTGGACAATGAAAGTATAGTAATAAAATACTATAAACAACTACATGTTTATAAGTTATGTAACTTAGATGAAATGGACCATTCCATGAAAGACACAAATTATCAAAACACAGACAAAGAAACAGATAACCTGAATTACTCTATATTTACAAAAGAAATTAATCAATAATTATCTTCCTAAAAAGAAAGCACCAGGTCCAAATGATTTCATTGGTGACCTCTACCAAATGTTGAAGAAAAAAATAAGACTAATTCTCTACAATTGCAAAAACAAACAAATGAACAAACAAACAGAAGAGCAGAGGGAATATATTCCAACTTATTCTTTGAAGCCAGCCTTAATCTAATTCTAAAAACAAATAAAGATATTACAGGAAAAGAAACCAGACCATGAATAATCTCATAAACATAGAGGCAAAAAACCTCAGCACAATATTAAAACATTGAATTCAAAAATATATTAAAAGAATTATATTCTTTCAATAAATGTAAGAATGTTACATTTAAGTTAGTATTTTATATTTCAACCTTAAGTTGATTAAGGTTGAAATGTAAGAAAAAATATAAGAGAGAAACTCTACAATAACAACTACAAAGTTTAGCTAATTATATATTTTTCTAAAGAAGCAGGTATTACATGACCCTGATCTTAAATTCATGTATATATTCATTCATTCATTCATTCTACTAATACTATTGCCAATACTGGACTACTTAGGACCTGTTGTGAGTTAAGCATATGTAGTCCTTTAACACATGCCTAGACTACAAATATCTCTTTAAAATCTCATTTATGTTTATTTTGGGTGTGTGAATCAAGAATCAAAACACATCTTTGAAGGATCAAAGAAACTAAAGTTATACTTAATTATCAGAAAGTCTAACAAACAAAATATTTAGAGGCTGGTTGGGGAAGAGGATTCTCTAAAAGCAGTACCTTGATTAGTATTAATTATTTTCAATGAGGATAAATCAGAGAAGGCATATAATGTAAGTTAGGAAACTAGGGAACTGTCAGATGAGCTCAGATTTGAAGATAAGCATGCATTACAAAGGAGGTGAGATAAGAATAAATACAAAAGAATGATATAAAATTTTTAAAAGTGTCAGAAAAGTTGAAAGTACAGAATAAGATGAGATTATTGAAAAAGTAAAAAAAAATCTTGAAGCCAACCAAATAGTATTTTCAGCTACTTAACAGAAAAATAAAGAGGAAGAATGATGTCTTTTACTCAAGATAATATAGTTCAATAGATGAGAGGATAGGGGAAGAATGGCATCATTTCTCCATTGTTTCCACTTTTTTATTAAAAAAAAAAAAAAAAAAAAAAACAACTCTTCAAACAGGAAAGAATATGGTAAATGTAGCCAAAGACAGCTGAAGTCCAAAATATGCAGAAATAACAAGAGAGTGCTTATTGCATTAAAATAATACAGATCTTCTAGTCCAAATAAATCACAGCTCAAGGTACTGTAAGAAATAATGGATGGATTGCTAAACTACTGTTAGTAATCTTCAGTGATCATGATGACTAATATGTGCAAATGTATTAAAATCTCTTCCATGGACACAGACAACAATGTGGTGAAGGCTGGGGTGGGGGCAGAGCTTATTGGAGGGGGAAATAGGGGGGTAAAAGAGGGGACATCTGTAATAGCGTCAACAATTAATTTTTTTTTTAAAGATTGCTAACGCACATCATCAAGAGAAACAAGAGTGAATACGTATTGTATGATCTTGCATATGTAAAAATGTAATAATATATATTCATCTATTTTAATAAAAAACAATCAGAAAGATGTTCATCAAGTATTCACTATTGGTATTATTTTTAAGATGAAAATTAAAAGCAAATGCAATGAATAATGAGACACATATGTTATAGAAAACCATGGAGTAGAAGAAATGGAGGTGGGAAGAAGTGTTCAATTAAACAAATGGTAAAGTGTTCTTACTTCTGTGATTACACACACACACACACACACACACATATTTACCTAACTGGTAGGGCCCAAAATAAAATGTGTGCTCTATGTTAAAAAACTATTGTGAATTTGAATACTCAACCACAGAGCATTAAACCAAGTGCAAAATTCTAAGTATGGAGTTCTATACAAACATACAGGTAGGATATTCATGAAGCTGGTTCTATATTCATACACACAAACACACACACACACTATGTACATACACAAAAATTCTTATTTTTCTTTTTATTGAATGCAGGGTTATATTTTTAGAAAAGAAAGATGATATTACAAACATGTGGTTCCATACTTAAGTGTTAATCCAATCACATTGCACAAAATAATTCAGACCTTCCAGTCCAGATGAATCACAGCCCAGGGTACTGTAAGAACTGAAGGGCAGCTTGCTCACTAGCCTGGATGCATCATATGTCCCTATCTTCTTATCAACCTCTTTCCAGAACTTCCGCTCAAGATGGAGGTATAGATAGACACGCTTCACCTCTTTGTACAACCAACTGAAGGATCACAACTAACCTCAAATCAAAAAACACTCAGAACTGCCAGAAAATCAAACCATATAAATGTCCAACAACCAAGGTTTTAAAGAAGCCATATGAACAACCCATGGACATGAACTAGGTGGGGGGTGGGGGGGAGATTGCTGGCAGGAATGGGGGTACCAAGCAGAGGGGGGCAAAGGGGAAAAAATTGGCACAACTCTAATAACATAATCAATAAAATATTCTTTTAAAAAAAGAACACCTCTTTTCATTGTCTTTACTCAACTTTTGAGAGTTCTAGCTTATCCATATAGTTCTCTTTATGTTTTAATAGGCCACATCAGAAGCAATGATTAAAAAAGCACTCTAAGTTAATTAATGGGGTGCAAATTATATGTGAGAAGTTTGTCATAAGGTTGAAATAAAGACCTGCATTTTCCCAAGGTGACATTGATACTCACAAGAAATAAAAACTTTCTGGGCACTTAATAGGCTATAACTATGCTATAGTCCCAGCCAGCAGAATGTGAATGAGTCCTACAGTTTTATCAGAGTTTCTGTATCATGCTAAGTACTATAGATGATAGACAGATAAACAGATAGATAAACTCTGGTAACAATAGAGAATATTGCAAGAAGACTCAATGCATAGATTGTCCAGATCAAATATAAACTTTTGTTTACAAACCACTTCTAACTGACAGAGTCGGAATGGACCTGAATCTTAAAATAAAACATTATTTATTGAGTAATCACTCTGTACCAATCACTGTATATGCATTTCTCAGTCCTCCTCAAAACCCTGAGTTATTTTCTATTATTTTTATTTTGTAGATGAAGAAACTGGGGACCAAAGAAGTTATATTTTGTCAATGTCACATAGACTCTAAATATTAGATGTGATTTGTTTGACTTCAAAGAATGTAACTTTACTGGCTATAGTATACCATCTCCCAGGCCTTAAATAGTATCTAATATATTTATTCTTCTGATATTGAATTATCTAACATGCAAACCAGCAGATTCCAGACTACCCTTGAATTTCCCCAACTGGGGAATTTGTCTAAAACAACCTACACTAAGTTCAGACAGCCAGGTTTTCTTTAATATTGTGCCAATGCCTATCTCTTTGCATCAACAACTTACTAGCTCTAGCTCTTCTATTCATGAGAATATCTAGTTTCCTTTCCATTAAATACCTTTTCAGATCTCTGAAGAATAATTTGAAGTTAACTATCATTGCCCAAGAATCTTCTCTTCTCTAGGTAATCTTGCCAGTTCCTTCAGATGAAACTTACAGAAGTCTTTGATTTTCTTCATCCAAATATTACTCCCCTTTGAATAGAGTCTAATTGGTCTATGTTTCCCAGATCCTCAGACCAGAATGTAACACACCAGGACTGTCCTGACCAGCTCCTGGAGCAGAACAATCACTGCCCTCATTCAAACTTTATAGATCTTTTACCACACTCAAAAGGTGCATTAGCCTTAACAGCCACATCATATTGCTGGCTTTCATTGAAATAAATTTATGAATCTTTGTTAAACAAATGCCAATAAACCATGCTCCCCTCAGCCTATAGTAATGCAGTTGTGTGTTTGTGAGCATGTGTGTGTGAGCATGTGTGTGTGTGTGTGTGTGTGTGTGTGTGTGTGAGAGAGAGAGAGAGAGAGAGAGAGAGACCCAAGTGTTAAGTTCTAAATTTATTCACATTAAATTATATATTGTTAGATTTGACCATTCTTATCATATGTTGGAGTTTCTGTTTTTGTTTGTGTGTGTATCTTAACTCTATCATACATGAAATTTTCTCACCTCCCCAAAATACACTTCAATGCAAATTTTATAAGCATTCCTTTAGATCTTCATCTAAGTCTCTGATAAAATGAAAAAAAGGAAAAAAAAAAGATGACTTGGACAACATAGAGATCTTAGGCTTGCCTCTAGAGACCACCCTCTAAATAGACATAAGAGCTTCAGTCCTATTTTTTTGGACTGAAGTAATAATGTATGATATTACAAGGTTATGTGGCCCATAATTCTTCATCCTCGCTAGGTTTGATAAGTGCCATGCATGAAAGATAAACAGGAGACAGAGGAAGAAATGGTGGTTTCTTACAGGGAAGTACTGTCTGTCAAGACAGCTGATTTATGTGGAAGGCAGGACAGCTGAGCAGCCCTCCTGCAGTTCCTTAGAAAAGCAGGTTTTCTCTCTTTAAAGTTGAAATGAAAACAATCTTGGACCATCAGGGCAGATTCTCTTTGTTGTGCATTAGTTTTGGGAACAAAACAATGCAATTTTTCAGTGAATCCTTTTCCCCATCCCACCCATGCATGCAAAGAATACATGTTAAGAATCAGAGTTGTAAGTAAAAATTATTTCCATTATATTCTAATTTTAAAAAATGTTATCCCATGTATCAGTTTGGTGTGATCAAGAAGTCCCGGAACTAGGGGGAGAAGCAAGTACTTGGCTTACAAAACTGCCTTTCAAGCAGTTATGGAAGATTCTAGGTAAATGTTACAGGAGTTTAAAATAAATTAATCGGAACTGTTACTTGTTGTCAGACAAGTATCTATTATTTCACTTATATGTGGATTCTGAAGAGCAAAATAAGCAAAAAAAATTAGAAACAGGCTCATAGATACAGAGAACAGACTGATGGTTGCAAGAGGGGAAGGGAGTTGAGGCACTGGGTGAAAAGGTGAAGTGTTTGAGAAGTACAGATTGGTAGTTAGAAAATAGTCACGGGGATGTAAAGTGCTGCATAGGGAATACAGTCAATAATATCATAACGACTGTGTATGGTACCAGGTGTGTACTTGAAATAGCAGAGGGACCACTTTATAAAGTATATGACTGTCTAACCACTATGCTGTACACCTGAAACTAATGCAAAATAATATTGAATGTAAACTGTAATTGAATAAAATTTTTAAAAGCATTACTTATCTGTGCCTGTTTCATGTTTGCCTAATGTCTCAACACCTCCAAAAGGAAAGAAAAACAAGTCTTCCAATTCACAAAAAGCCAATAATATGACATTTGGAAATCTAGATCCTTGACTACGTACTGCAGTTTGGGAAGAAGAAATTGTTGGGAACGATCTGGACAGAGTTATCACGCAAATACACATTATTTGTCATCAGTTTGAAAAAGTATACTCACAGACTACAATTTTTATAATATATAATATTTTATTTTATTATTTTACTTTGTCATAGGAAGGAATCTACCCTCTTAACAACTTAAGTGTACAGTACAAAATTATTGATTATAGGTACCACGCTGTTCAACAGAGCTCTAGGACTTTCTAACCTTGCTTGACTGAAACCTTATGCCAGTTGATTAGTAACCCCCTCTTATCAAACCCCCAACCTCTGTCTCTATTAATTTAACTATTTCAGATACCTCATGTAAGTGCAATCATGCAGTATTTGACAGGCTTATTTCACTTAGCATAACGTCTTCAGGTTTCATTCATGTTTTCGTATATTGCTGAATTTCCTTCTTTTTAAAGGTTCAATAACGATTCGTTGTATGTAACATTGATGTATTTTATTTTTCTCATTTTTAAATTTTATTGTTCTTCAATTACAGTTGTCCCAGTATTGATGTACTTTAAAGGGCTTATATCTTTAGCCGAGGTTCCTGTCCTAGAACTTACCATTGCCATACCGTCCTAATAATGAGGGTTTTTTTCCTCATGACTGTGTGTGGGGGTGTGTAGCCTGCTGTCCCCTCTGCAACCCTGTCTACATCTCATTACACTTGACTCTCCTTCCTGGAACTGCTGACCAGCTTCTCCACCTTGTCTATACTGAGAAGAGCAATATGAAAACTCACTGTGTACTAGGGTGACTGGTGACAACAGCAACACCAGTAGCAGCAACAGATCAAGTGCCTGGGGACAAAGGTGGGGGAGGTGGGAGGAAAAAGGGCTCCCTGGCTCCTTATACTTTTTCAATTCTCATTCTCTTTCTTTATCTTCTGCTTTTTTTGTATTCTGTTTTTATCAACTTCTCATTCTTACCTCTTTTCTCTTTTCATTTTCTTTTTACTTTTGTTTTTTTAAAAAAGAAACTTTGCCTCTCCTAGCTCTTCCTGTTTTTAACTTTCTTATTTTCCATTTCATCTTCCTGTCTATGTCTTCAGACAACCTTCTCCTTTCATCTGGATCACCCCTGTCTTCTGTGCAGTCTCTGGGCTCTCGTGTGCACCCATTTTGACTCAATGCCTGGATTTTGTTCATTCAGTCATCTTCAGTCACCGCTCTTTGGTTCAGAATTGTCTTCCTTTTTTTTTTTTTTTTTCCAGTCTTCTTATATTACGCAGTTCATTTGTTCAGGGAATAAACAGCCTCCAAACAACAAAAAAAGTGAGTTTATTCTTGAATGAAAGGTCAGGAATTGACACTCAGTATATTGGAAATTTTGGCAAAGCCACAAAAAATACACCACTACCTAGGGCTGCCAGATTTAGGAGAAAAATTTTTGGGATATATGTAAGTCCCATTAATATATTCGTATACTAAAACTTTTTTGTTGTTGTTTATCTGAAATTAAAATTTAAATGTGTTTTTTATATTTTATCTGGCAATCCCACTGCTACATTAAGTCATATCAGTTAATAAAGAAATACTTACTAAGTCCAATCTGTGTCTGAATTGTATAGTAGCCAGTGTGAAATGTATCACAAGTGTACAAATTAATCTTTGCCATCAGAGAATTCACAATGTAAAGGGTTAAGGAGTTAAAAATATAATAAACGATTTAAAAAGTGCAAAATTGCATATGATTAAATGTTTAACTGGTTCCAATTATAAACCAGTACAAACTCAGGTACTGATCTGAGTGGAACAGCTCAGGAATTATTCCTGGAGTAGAGGGTGTGATCTAGGTTTAAGGAATAAAATATGCTCTGGAAGCACACTGGAGAAACAAAGGGTCCCCAGATCTCCTCAAGGTTTCCCCCAGGTTTTCCTGCCTCTGCCATCTGAGACTACTCCTTCTCCAGACACAATCCTAGCTGGATTTCAAAGCCCTTTCAATGCCACAGACCTCTTGGAGATCATTCCTTTGTTAAATAATCTATAGCACTTCACATGGTATTCGTTACACTCTGCATTGTTGTTCTTGCTAATTTTGGACATATCTCATAGGTATTATTTGCTTTTTGAATGAAAATGCCATTACTGTGCAGAATAAATATCCCACAAGCTTTGATAAAATGAATGAATTATTAAATCCTGAGACCAGTTCTGACTCTTCAGTGATTATCCATAGCTACCACCTTCACTACCTCTGACTTTTACAGGAAGATTTGGACACTTTTTCTTCTGGGTACTCATAGCTTCCTTAATATATGCAAAATGTGCTAATACATTACAATTATTTGGATACATATTAATTTCTTCCACTGGCCTCTGATTTATACCTTGTTGCTCTTTGTAGCCACGTTGTCTTCTCAGTGTGTTTAAAATGAGTGGAAAAGACTCTCTAGGAGGAAAGAAATGGCTCTTTTTTCTATTTTACAGTAAGTTAGTTACTATACTGATTAAAGTAAATCATGTGCTGTAAGTTAATAACAGGTATCAAAAATATATATATAGAAAACCCTGTTTATAATAAAAGAAGTTATAGGTGACATTTCATCATGAAACAGGCCAATTTGTTTTAAAGACTTTTATTTTATTTTTAGAGAGGGAAGAGGGGAGAATAAAGAGGGGAAAAAGACATTGGTACAAGAAAGAAACATCAGTAGGTTGCTTCTCACAGGCCCCCAACCAAACACCTGTCCTGCATCCAGGCACGTGTCCTGACCAGGAACCAAACTGGTCACCCTCCAGTCTGCAGGACAGCATCCCACCCACTGAGCCACACCAGTCAGGGCCAGGTCAGTTTGTTTTAGATGCATATAATTTAACTTCCCAGCGACCCCATAATACTTTGTTTTAATGTATATAGTAGATAAATATATTGCTCACTTTTAAAAATAGCTGTATTTTTATGGTAATATATTTACAAGAACACAGTAGTTATTAATGGGGTTTTTGGTCTGTTTGGAACTTTTGTTTGTAAATATTTTTTCTTGTCTAGAGCAAAAATTTTTCCATGATGCTGTAAGTCCTTTCTGCAAGCCTTTGTTCACTGTATTTGGAAGATCTCCAGGCAACACAAATTACTGAGAAACAATACAGGACTTCAAAAGCATGTTTATTTGCACTATCGTGTGGAATTCACTATCACACGTAAGTATTTTGAGGACTTTACTCTCACTCAAACAATAGGAGATTTTCCTGTAAAAAGTCATAATAATTCACTATGATTTTCTTCTTTTGCCTCTAAAGACTTTAATACTATACATACTAGGGGTCAAAAGCAAGGAGAAAAACCTAGCCAGGTACAGTGAACTCCTTGTGCAGCTCAGTGATACTCAGCTAGGACTGCAGATTAGCATATGGAGAGTTTTTAGAAGTCCCCATGCTGAGATCCAACCCGAATGCAGAATCAGCATTTCCGCAGGGGAACTCTAGGCATGATGTTTTCAAAAACTGAATGGTGAGTCTGGTATTCACCCACCATTTGAAACCACTACAGCAGCTATTACTTAAGGGAAATAATGTCCAGGAACTAGAAATATATTTCATTTTGGAAAATGATTAGAATTACACAGAATATGGTTGATGTAACATACTTGCTTTACACAAATTATATCTCTTCGTTCTACTGAGCTAACTAGTCTGCATTTTGATTAGGCTTTTTTCTTATGCATAGAAATAACTAAACAACTGACCTAATAGCACAGTTAATTATAATTATGACATCTCATCAATTTGGCAACTGGTTATTTCTAACCAATTAGTTTGATTATATTTTAACAACCAAATATGATTGGCTATACTGCAATTCAAACTGTTTTTCAGTAGACTTAAAGAAAAATAACATTCTTGTCTTACTGACTTGGAATTTATTAAAGGAAAATTGTTACCATGATAATCAGTGACAATCATACATATATCTTCAAAAAAACCCAAACAGTTCTATATATATGTTACTGATCTTCAAGTTGCCAAACACAGAGTCATTATTTAACCATGTTATACCATGTCTAATTTATGTATTTATATTTATAATAAACTTCTATAAACCTACTTAATTCCCCCTATTACTTATTAACTAGATCCTTAAAAAATAAATAGCTGATTTGCCTCCCTGCTGAAGCAAACAATTCAATTGTCAACTCTTAATATGTTGAAATTAATTGCATGAAAAATATACAGTATTTTTGAAATAGTGATAGAAAGCATTAATTTATGTAAAATTTCTTCTCTCAACTAAAACAAATTTACCCATCTTTACAACCACAGATTTTGCAAAATTTTAGGATGAACAAGAACAATAGCCATTTCTGATCTTTGAATCACAACTGCATTTGAAGCAAACTTTCATTGATATTTCTAGCATCCATTATATAACAATTTTTAATGAACCTGGTTTCAAAAGAAATAAGGCCACTGTGTATTAAATCTTGTTGGGATATTTTCATGGCCTTTTAGATGGAAGAACATTACCCCCCCTAGTGGATAAAGCCAAAACACGTGGCCTTGATGACTGGAAAAGATAGATTTGGTTTCCTTAAATTGTTATCATCTAATAGGTTGATGAATTAATTTCCCTAGTTCATAGTTTATTTCAAGCATATTGTCTTGTAAAGGGTGCTATGTCACACATATTTCTTATATTAAAGTGTATACCAGTGTTTGGAATTTAACACAGTGCAATAAAGGAAATTGAGTTCATGCCAGGTATTCTGTTTCATATTGAAAAGAATGGACTTAGAGGATGTCATCTTAAAATGTTTACTTCTAATGAGCAAAGCACCATAAAAGCAAGTTATTTCTAATCAGAGAAAAAAATAGCAGAAATCAAACTCACTTTTTTTAACCAGGAAGTTTTAATCATTAGGTATACCTAAGTAACTTTTCACAAATTAAATGAGTCACCCTTTTGATTTTAGCTTCTTTATTTATAAAGAAAATCATTTAGAACCTATAGTTTAAATTTGTCTTTATAAGGAACATTTGTTTTTAGAGTTGGGTAGCATAATACGTAGTATACACACATACAAATTTGGGAGCTCGTTTATTTTCTGGAATTCATCTATCACCAAATGGTTCATTAAGATCTGCTTAAATATGGAGACTTATGGTCATTCAACCTAATAAGATGGTTGGAATTAACTTCAAGTAAATCAAATAAACAAATCCCTACTCAAGTATAAACTAGTTTTACTTTCTCTGTTTAAATCATCAAAGCCAAGTTTCAAAGCTAGTGTGTGATGGGTGTCTGTCATTATCTCGTCTATTGTATTTATCACTAGTGAAGTGAGGTTATCCTTAGTTGCCTCATCACTAAAAGATTTTTTTTAACATGCTGCTAATCATTTTGAATTACTCTTAATATTTTCCTTTCCATTAGGTCAGGTTTGATTGACTTATTTAAATATATATTGAAATACTTACAAACAGAACAAATCTTATTTATACTTATGTATACACACTCTGAGAAAGCCCACATATTTGAGACTTACCTTTTTTTTATGGTAACTCTCCCATAGCCTCTTTATTGTCAGGTATGTGTCTGCCACCTAATAGACAAAATATAGGAAAGACAATTTTATGTTACTCTGATGGAAAAATGAAACCATTAATCAACTATCACAGATGCTGTATGTCAAAATAAATTTCAAAAAATGTTCAAAGTAATTACTAATTCTAACAATTATCATGAGAGGATAGAGAGAAATACATAAAATTATTTATACCTTAAAATAATTTAAAATTTAGTTGGAGAAAACACTAATATTGCATAAAATAGAAGATTTAATAAGAGGTAAAAAACAGATAAAATTACACATTTTTATAGTTGTTTCTCAGTCCACAGAATATCTGCATACAAAATATTGCCTCGGTTTCCTTACGTGCAAAATAAAAATAAGACCTACCTATATCACAGAATCATCTAAAGATTATAATAAGATAACATGTTACACTGCTAAAAGTAGCAAAGTCTATTTGGCACATAACAAAAGGTTGATAAAAATATGAGTTCTCTTGACCTCATGAAGACCCCAGGAGAGGAAAGACATAGTTTTGTAAATGGTCAGATCAGAAGCAGCACAAAGCTTAAATTTGTAGTCTCTTCCCCCCGCCCCCTCTCTCTCTGTAAAACCATTATAAGTAAGTTGTTGAAAATGGTGGGAAAATGAAGAGCTGGTAAAGAGCTGTGTGGTGAGTAAACCATTTGTACTGAAGTAGAAGCCTTAAAGTGAATAGTTATACATAAGATGGTAGAGGTGGTTAAGTACAAATTTAATACCAAGCTAAGGAGTTCAGATTTTATGTGACACTCAGCAGGATTAAAGGTCTATTGTAGCACAAATAGTGATTGAAGTACAACAAAGTCCTGAAGCTAAATTTCAGGGAACTTCACATTGATTCCACTAAGGGCAATAATTAATAAACAACACAATCAAATAATGTTATTGTGGCAGTTTTCAGGATTGATAGAAGGAAGGAACTACTGAGGTCAGGGGAGAAGAAGTTGTTGATACATTAGGTGGGATAGAGAGAAGGAAGGGAGAATGCAAAAAGAATGACTAGAACATGGTCAAAAATGCAATGTGGGAGGTGAGAAAAAAAAAAAAAGAGGACGGGAATGTATATCAAAGGTGACTTCATGATTTTAAGTCTGTCTGGTACCACTTGCAAAAATAGGGCAGTTGGCTTGATCAGGAACATGAAATGTTCAATTTTACATTTGCTGAATATATGCATCTTAACATGTTGAGCAGCTTCTTTGAGAGACTAATTAGATTCTGCCACTAGAGCATTTATTGTATCACATTTTTTAAATGCTGAGGAAAACTAGCTCTCAATCAATGAAATCATGGACTCAAGGGAATCCTGTATTTCTGAAGTCAACTTCTCCTTTTCAAGGCAGTTTTTGCACGCTTCACCAACTGTGGCTGGGGCAAGACACCTGTGGGCACTGTCAGTGCCTGCTTTAGGCAAAACTGTGAACTAGCAGAATCAAACTTGGCAGATCTCTTTTCCTTTTTCTGTGCCTCTTTCCCTCCTTTGGGCACTCTTATTAGCTCAGTGTTCTGCTGACAACCTGGGACAAGCTACTCGAGGGTTCAACTCAAGATTTTCATTACCTAGAAGAGAGCCTAGCATGTAGAAGGCACACTGTACATTTCAGTTGTCAGACTCAATAAGATGAGTGAATGAATGAAAAGGTGAATGAATAAAATACCTGAAAAATCTGTTCACTCTAAGATTTTGGCTATTTAACTTGAGCACCCTCCCAAAAATATCTGTATTGAACAACAGGCATTTGGAGAGGTATTATAATCCACTGTACTTCAGTGGAAGGAATTATTACTGATAAATTTCAGAAGACAGTGGAAACCAAAAGTTAAGAGCAAGAGTCTCCAGTTAGAACTTGAAATCATATGCTAAAGGCAGTCATGCACACACAGGATTGCTCCTTTGGACAGTAGTCCTCATTTTGGTTGTCACCAACTATTTGGCAACTGTTGGAGAAATGAATTTATATTACATGAAAGGAAAATTATTTATAATGAGTAGCATTCATTTAGCATCACTGTCTGGGCCCAAATTCTGGCCCTACTCCCAAAAGCTTTTCTTGTACAATAGGCAGCTTGAGCACCAGGTTGTGAATATCAGTTTTGTCTATACAGTATGACAGGAGGCTATCCTTGTCAGAGTTGTCAAGTTGCATAGCCAGAGACCATCAATAGGATGATTCACTTGGACTTTGGCTGCTTCAACTAGTCATTGAGGCGAGAGCCTTGAGTAGAAATGGAAACATAGTATTGATAGTAGCATTATACAGAGAAATAAATAATAATGTTTATGGTCACTGATTTTTATTTCTTTTATGTAAACATTTTAGTAACATTTCTTATCATCAATTTGGATAGAGGCATATTACATACTTGGAAACAGTTTTAATGCATAGCCAGGGACTTCTGTGTCTCTGAAACCCTGTCATTTTAAATTTGTATCTAGAAGTCTTGGGAGAATGGCTCAGTTTCTAGCTCTTTTCAACAATGGCTTTTCTGAGAGTTTTTGATGCTTCTGTGTGTGGCTGTGCATCCTACCAAGAACAGGAAGCACTGTTGGGAAGACAGAAAGAGCCCTAACCAAGTGTTCTGAATCACTGAAGAATTTGAATGAAGTGTGGCTATTAGTTATACTAGATTTTAATGGCATTTCCTGGGTGACTCTCTGGTTATTACAAATATTCTTGGTTAAAATAATAAGTTCATGTATTTTTCAAAATCTATACATATAATATTGGCATTCAAAGATGTATAACTTTAGATTTTCTACTCTAAAACAAGGGAATACAAAAGTATGAATAGTAAACTAACATGTGAGTCTTATAACTGTACAGAACCACATTCATTTGTATTTATTTGTATTAAAATATGTTTAATAGAACTGGGTAAATTACAATTTTGTATGTTTAAGTATAACAAAATATTAATTCATAAAATCACAACTATAAATATTAGACTACAATTTTAATGGATTTAGATTCCTTTTTAAAATGTGCAATAAAGTCCATATATCAGAAACCTGCAGCCAACATCATACTGGATGAGGAAAAACTGAAAGCTTTCCCCTTAAAATCAGGAACATGACAAGGATGTCCACTCTCCCCACTTCTATTCAGCATAGTTTTGGAAGTTCTAGCCACAGCTATTAGACAAGAAAAAGAAATAAAAGGCATCCAAATTGGAAAGGAGGAGGTAAAACTGTCATTATTTGCAGATGACATGATGGCATACATAGAAAACCCTATAGGCTCCACCAAAAACGTACTCTACCTAGTAAGTGAATTTGGCAAAATAGTGGGATACAAAGTCAGTATTCAGAAATTGATGGCATTTTTGTTTACCAACAATGAAATAGCAGAGATTGAAACTAGAAAAAAATCCCATTTACTATAGCAACAAGAAAAATAAAATACTTAGGAATAAACTTAACCAAAGACATAAAAGACCTATACTCAGAAAACTACATAACACTAAAGAATGAAATTAAGGAAGATACAAATAAATAGAATATATACCCTGTTCAGAGATTGGAAGAAATAACATCATTAAAATGTCCATACTACCCAAAGCACTTTATAGAGTCAGTGCAATCCTTATTAAAATACCAATGACATACTTCACAGATCTATAACAAATATTTCAAAAATGTATATGGAACCAAAAACAACCCTGAATAGCCTCAGCAACCTTGAGAAAAGAGAACAAAGTGGGAGGAATCACAATACCTTATATCAAACTATACTACATGGCTATTGTAATCAAAACAGTTTGGTACTGGTGTAAGAATAGACATATAGATCAATGGAATGAAATAGAGAGCCCAGAAATAAACCCAGGCCTCTATGGTCAATTAATATTTGACAAAGGAAGCTGGAGCATAAAATGAGTAAAAATAGCCTCTTCAACATATGGTGTTTGGAGAACTAGACAAGGACTTGCAAAAAAATGAAACTAGACCACCAACTTATACAACACACCCGAATAAATTCAAGATGGATCAAAGACTTAAATGTAAGCCATGACATCATGAAAGTCCTAGAGGAAAACATAGGCAGGAAAATTTCAGATATCCCACACAGCAATATTTTTGTTGATATATCTCACAAGGAAAGGGAAATAAAGGAAAGAATAAATCAAAGGGACTACATCAAACTAAAAAGTTTCTGCTCAGCTAAAGAAAACATCAGCAAAATGAAAAGGGAACCAACCATATGGAAAATATATTTGCCAGTGATACCTCAGACAAGGGTTTGATCTCCAAATATATAAAGAACTTATGCAATTCAACACCAGGAAGGCAGATAATCCAATTAAGAATAGGCAAAAGACCTGAACAGACACTTCTCCAAGGAGGATATACAGAAGGTCCATAGGCACATGAAAGGATGCTAAACATCACTAGCTATCAGAGAGATGAAAATTAAAACCACAATGAGATCCCACTTCACCCCAGTCAGAATGGCCATCATCAACAAATCAACAAACAACATGTGCTGGCAAGGATGCAGAGAAAAGGGAACCCTTGTGCGCTGCTGATGGGAATGCAGACTGGTGCAGCCACTGTGGAAAACAAAATGGAATTTCCTCAAAAAACTAAAAATGGAACTGCCTTTTGATCCAGCCATTCCACTGCTGGGATTATAACTGAAGAATCCTGAAACACCAATTCAAAAGAACCTATGCACCACTATGTTCATAGCAGTGCTATTCACAATAGCCAAATACTGGAAACAGCCTAAGTGCCCATTAGTGAATGAGTGGATCAAAAAACTGTGGTACATTTACACAATGGAACACTATGCAGCAGAAAGAAAGAAAGAATTCCTACCTTTTGCAATAGCACAGATGGAACTGGAGAATATTAAGCTAAGTGAAATAAGCCAGGCAGTGATAAAAAATACCATATGATCTCACCTAATGCAGGAACCTAATGAATGAAACAAGCAGATGAGAAAATAGAGCCAGAGTCTTGGAAACAAGGAACAGACTGACAGGGGAAAGGGGAGAGGGAGAAGGGGAGGAAAGAAGGGGAAGGGTCTAGTCAAGGAATATGTGTAAAGGGCCCATGGACATGGACAACAGGGTGGGGAATGACTGTGGTGGGGTGGGGCAGGGGAGAGCAATGGGGGGAAAATGGGACAACTGTAATAGAAAACCAATAAAAAAATAAATTAAAATGTGCAGTTTTATTCAATATATGCATGTTTTTAAGCTTTAAGGACTTACAATCCTCCCTATGAAAACTCTTGAAAAAGGAGTAATTGAAGTTCATGTGACTTGCAAAGATGGTTTGATGACTTTCAGAAAATAAATAAATAAAATAAATTAATAGAATTTGAAGTTTGTTTAAGTCACTCACTCACCTTGTTTTACAAGGAAACTGAGGCCTAAAATTTGTGTAGCCCAATATAAATATATCAAGAGACTCCAAAACCATTATGTGAATTTTATCTATTTAGAAAGAGTTTTAAATTTTTGTTTATGGATTAATTCTTTTAAAACATTAGCAAGCTACATAGCTTTTTATGAAGTCAAATACTCAATAAGATATATTAATCTTATTTAACATGAAAGTCACCTACTAAAATACTTGATGTTTAAGTGTTGTTCTCTTGGGGGTTCTAACATCAGCATTCCAATGTTCAATCCCGTTGTGTTACAGAAATAGTAGAGGGTCTTTTTGTATGTTGTTATTTACTGATCAGGCCCCTTATAACAATATAAAAATAAAGTACATAAGGAAAAAAAAGTACAGTTAGGCAGAAAGTTTCATGATCTGCATTACAAAATTACTAACAAGAAGAGCAAGTCTGAAGTCCTACATAACACATAAAAATGATTTTCAGTTCTATGGTTAGTTAAGTATGAGAGACATTTTAAAAATATGTATTGGAAGAGTAAAAGAGGCGGGGGGAAATGGAAGGAGAGCCAGGGATCCAGGGACTTGGGGGAGGACCTAGAGAATGAGTGAATGACCCACACTTTCAGGGAATAACAATCCCTCATTGTAGTGTTTAGGATGTTGCTATAGGACTCAAAAAATGTGTTTCCATTTTACAACTTCAGGTATAAACAGGTAAATTACACCTAAGTAATTGTTTTTACTCAGATGAACTAGCTCTGAAAAAACTGGAGGCTAGAAGTAGCTCACAGAACTGAAGTTCCCTATTTCTCTTACCATAAAAAATTTAAAAAATAAAATAAAATAAAAAAAGATGGCCTAACCTTTGACATGGAAATGGAAAATTAAGCTCATACAAACCTGAAAATGTTGGTCTCTCTCAGCTTTGTGTAGTGAAAAGAGAGAAAGCCTACCATATCTATGTGTGTATATGTATCTTCTCTCCCACTGCTGTTCCTTTGAAGCAAAATAATTTTGTGTTGCATGATATACGTGGGGGTACCATTGATTCCTCCAACTCTAATTTTCTCCACTGTGGTCACTGTACTTATTGGAGCATGTTTTGTATAGGGCTGTCAGAAAGCACAGGGGATGTGCTTAGAATATAGTTATAGCTTAAAGAGGACTGCCAAACATCAGAACATATTGTTGCTGTGATATTTTTGTTTAAAAGTGCGATACTGCCATTGAAGTTAACCTCAAAATCAGCTGTGAAATACTGTCTAGAAAAGGCTGAAACACTGATATTTCTATTTTAAAAAATCTAGTAGGACTGTACCTTCAATAGTCTACAGAATTGTTTTAATTAGCTTTGCCTACTTCCTGATTTGTTAGCTGATCATTTCTTATTTTATTATAGCAGATATTTTTAACATAGAATCTATTTAAAGCATCAAGATAGCCAAAGAGTGGAAAATCATTACCGGAACATTTGGTTGTTTTTAAAAAAAAAAAAATTTGCATCTTTTTTTCTTTTTTCCTTTAAGCAATAGTGCTAACAACTTTTCAGAAATTCTAATAATGTTCTTGGCCAAGGCCAATTCAGAGTTGATAGGCTGTGGTAACTATTTCATGGGTTAAGCAAGGGATCTAACAGGTTTTTTTTTTTTTTTTTTTAAATGGGACTTCATGCTCATTTTAAAAACAGAGTAGAAAAATACCTCTTAAATGAGTGTGGAATTGAAAGGAACCAATTTCCTATCTCTAAATGTTATGACTGCAAAGATATCATGACTAAACCCTGGTAACTCATTTTGGATGTGGCTGTTCTGCCATTCCTCTTTCAAATGACAGTCTAGTATTTTCTACCCTTCTGCTCAATGGTTTCAGTGAGCATCAGTGTTTTCATAATGTACTCTAAGGGGATTAATTTGCTATACTTCTTTTATCTTTTTAATTTCTAAGCATTAATTTTTCATTATTGATACGATTTAAATTCATAAGCACTCAATAGAATATGTGGTAGGTTATATTGTTCTTTCCAACTAGAAGTCTATGTGCTTTGCCTTGTAACTGCTCATGCCTCTCTAAGCAGCATATACTATCCCATCACGTTGTTGGGTTGGCTAAATGATTGGCTTTGGCCTATGGAATGTGAATGGACATGATGTATCCAATTTCTGAGTAGAAACTATTAACATATTTGGATGGTTGAGTTTGATTTGTGACCCTGCCTGTGCCATGAGAACAGCATTTCCAAATAGGGACAGCTCCTTTAGTTTGCGTTCTTTAGCCTGGGATGTGAAGATATATGAGGTCTGTCTAGAAAAAGTCCAGTCATTCTTAATATAGCCAGAACAGTTTGAGAGACATCAATGTAACCAGGCAGCCAAGGAGAGTGGACTGGAGTGCACATGCATGAGCAGTGATAACTTCACTGCACTAATCAGTGGGGGTGGTAGACACCATTGAGTGAGCATGTGTACTGTGTGGCCGTTGCATTGAAAATGACTGAGCAAGTAGAGCAATGACTTCTGGCTTTTCTCAAAACCAAAATCACCTTCAAAGGGGAAGAGATTTCAGACTGTCAAAGAGATTCAGGAAAATATGGTGGGGTAGCTGATGGCGATTGGGAGAACTGTGTGAGATCCCAAGATGCCTACTTTGAAGGGGACTGAGGCATCATCATCTTAGGTACAATTTTTCTTGTATCTTGTATCCTCTTCAATAAATGTCTCTATTTTTCGTGTTACATGGCTGGAAACCTTCTGGACAGACCTCATGCAGAGCAAACCTGAACAGAGCCATAGCCAACTGACAGACCTATGAATCAAAACTAAATGGTCAATGTTGAAGGCCACTGAGATTTGGGGGATGTTTGTTGCCACAGCAAAAATGTTTAATAGGCCACATCATAAAAAAAAAGAAGAAGAATATGTGGTTCAAGTTTATTTGTAGAAGAATTAGAGGAAGGTAGTACTGAAAATTGGGGTACAGATGAGAATTAACTGCAGCTAGACAAAGTTTTGGGGTAAGTTTCAATGGTGTATTCTGCCACTTACTCTGAACATTCGGTACTATATTAGTTTTCTATTGCTTTAAAAAATTAATTCTAGTTTTGTTGATCTTTTGGATTGTTTGTTTAGTCTCTGTGTCATTTAGTTCTGCTCTGATCTTGATGATTTCATTCCTTCTTCTTGCCCTAGGCTTTGTTTGTTGTTGTTGTTCTAGTTCTTGTAGCATTGTGGCCCTGACCTCAGGAACTAGACAAGGTTGTCCACTCTCTCCACTCCTTTTCAGCATAGTGTTGGAAGTCCTAGCCACAGCAATCAGACAAGAAAAAGAAATAAAAGGCATCCAAATTGGGAAAGAGGAAGTAAAACTTTCATTATATGCAGATGACATGATAGTATACCTAGAAAATCCTATAAACTCCACTAAAAGACTACTCGATATAATAAGTGAATTTGGCAAAATCGCAGGGTACAAAATAAATATACAGAAATCTAAGGCATTTCTGTACATCAACAATAAAATAGCAGAGACAGAGACAAAAAAGAAAATACCATTTACTATAGCAACAAGAAAAATAAAGTACCTAGGAGTAAACTTAACCAAAGAGATAAAAGACCTGTATTCTGAAAATTACATAACATTGAAGAAAGAAATTAAGGAGGAAACAAATAAATGGAAGCAAATACCATGTTCTTGGATGGGAAGAATCAACATCATCAAAATGGCCATACTACCCAAAGCAATTTACAGATTCAATGCAATCCCTATTAAAATACCAATGACACATTTTACAGACCTAGAACAAATACTCCATAAATTCATATGGAACCAAAAAAGACCCCGAATAGCAAAAGCAATCTTGAGACAGAAGAACACAGCTGGAGGAATCACAACACCAGATATCAAACAATACTACAAAGCCACTGTAATCAAAACAGTCTGGTACTGGCATAAGAACAGACATATAGATCAGTGGAACAGAATAGAGAGTCCAGAAATAAACCCAGGCCTCTATGGTCAACTAATCTTTGATAAAGGAGTAAGGAACATAAAATGGAGTGAGAAGAGCCTTTTTAACAAATGGTGCTGGGAGAACTGGATAGGGACCTGCAAAAAAATGAAACTAGACCACCAACTTACACCACACATAACAATAAACTCAAGATGGATCAAAGACTTAAATGTAAGCCGTGACACCATAAAAGTCCTAGAGGAAAACATAGGCAAGAAAATATCAGATATCTCACGTAACAATCTCTTCACAGATACATCTCCTAAAGCAAGAGAAATAAAGGAAAAAATAAATAAATGGGATTACATCAAACTGAAGAGTTTCTGCTCAGCAAAAGAAAACATCAGCAAGATGAAAAGGAAACCAACCATATGGGAAAACATATTTGCCAATGACATCACAGACAGGGGACTGATTTCCAAAATATATAAAGAGCTGATACGACTAAACATCAAGAAAACAAACAACCCAATTAAAAAATGGGCAAGGGACCTGAACAAACACTTCTCCGAAGAGGACATACAGAAGGTCCATAGACACATGAAAAAATGCTCAACATCATTAGCCATCAGGGAGATGCAAATAAAAACCACAATGAGATACCATTTTACACCAGTCAGAATGGCCATCATCAACAAATCAACAAGCAACAAGTGCTGGCGAGGATGTGGAGAAACGGGAACCCTACTGCACTGTTGGTGGGAATGCAGACTGGTGCAGCCACTATGGAAACCAGTATGGAATTACCTCAAAAGATTAAAAATGGAACTGCCTTTTGAACCAGCGACTCCACTACTAGGATTATACCCGAAGAATCTTGAAACACCAGTTCAAAAGAACTTATGCACCCCTATGTTCATTGCAGCACTGTTTACAATAGCTAAGTGCTGGAAACAACCTAAGTGCCCATCTGTAGATGAGTGGATCAAAAAACTGTGGTACATTTACACAATGGAATATTATGTAGCAGAAAGAAAGAAGGAACTCCTGCCATTTGCAACAACATGGATGGAACTAGAGAGAATTATGCTTAGTGAAATAAGCCAGGCAAAGAAAGAAAAATACCATATGATATCACCTAATACAGGAAACTAAAGAACAACACAAACAAAGGAACTAAATAGAACAAAGAGCAGAATAGCAGTCAATAGGGGGAAGGGGGGAGAAGGGGGATAAGTAAGGGAAGGGTTTAGTCAAAGAACCTGTATAAAAGACTCATGGACATGGACAACGGGGAGGGATATGATTGCGGGAGAGGGGGTGGGTTGGGTGGGGGAGAGAAATTAGGGGAAAAGGGGACAACTGTAATTGAAAAACCAAAATAAAAAAAAAATTAATTCTAAGATGTAGCAATTTAAAATAATAAGCACTTAGGATGTCACACTTCCTGTGAATCAGGAATCCTGATGTGGCCTAGATGGGTGTTTCTGGCTCAAGATGGTTCATCTCATGAGATTGCAGTCACGCTGTCCGCCAGAGCTGTGGTCTCATCTGTAGGCTTAATGCAGAGGGAAGGGGGAGGATCACTTCCAAACTCATTCACATGCTGTTGGCAGGCCTTCATCCCTTGACACATGGATTTCTCCATGGGGCTGCTTGACAATATGGCAGGTGTTTTCCCTCGGGGCACATGATCCAAGAGAGAGCAAGACAGAACACTCAGGATGAAGCTGCAGTCTTTTATAATCTACTCTCTGAGGTGACACTCCATTAGTTCTGTCATATCCTATTCATTAGAGTTGGGGTGAAGAATACACAAGGACATGAGGACCAGGAGGCAGGGATTGTCAGGTAATATTAGAGGCTTCCTATCATAGACTCAGCACTTGAACTCTTTGAGCTTCAATTTCCAAACCTGTAAAATGGGTATAAGTGTACCTACCCTGTTTATGTCACTGAACTCGACAGCTCAAAACTGCAACTCTATGCCAGAATGCTTCATAAACTCTGAAGCACAAACATATGTAAGATGCTTTTACTTGTCTGGATCTTCCAAGTAGCAGAAGCCCAGATCGCATTAAAGGTAGAAGGATTTTTTTTTTTAGGAGAAACATCTGTAAGAGGAAATGGGTAGGAAGGAGAGTGGATGTGCCGGGATAGCTCTCAGATCACAATAGATGCTGAGTGAGTAAGAGAAGAAAGGAGGGTTGTGTGGAATCTTACTACACCATCTAAGAAAAGTCAGGCAAGGCTTTTTGAGCCAAATATTCTTGTCCAAGGAGCGCCACATCTCCCAAAACATGATCTGCCTTAGTATCCCCACCCCACTCAGTCATTAGCTGGGAGTAGTTGGGGTGGGGTGGGAGTGGATGGGGTAAGACATTGAGACTTACGGTGATGGCTTCAATCTCAGCAGTAAGGGTACCTAGATTCCATTCTTGATTTCTTTGCTTAAGTTCTATTTTCATGCCATTTCTAGTAGCTAGTTCTAGAACAGGGGCATCCTGAGGGGGTTGCCTGACCCTGCTGATAACTGGCTGTCTGCATCTCCTCGCGATACTCTTGCTTGACCTGTTGGAACTTAACCCCAGGCTGCACCTCTTTTTGGGTCTGACTGCTGGACTGTACCACCACCTGTTAAATTTGCCACACCCTCTGGACACCATGCTGTGCCCACAGGACCCAAGTTCCTTCCTGCAGCTGCATCTGAGTCTTGTTCTCCCAGAGATTAGCCCCATCCTAAAGGTAGTTTTTATTTTGATCTAGGTCCCTTCCAAGCTACATCACCAGCTCTGAGTTAAAGCCAGATTTCTTGGGTTTAATTCCTGCTCCGTTATTCTCAAGCTCTGTGACCTTTGGCAAGTCACTTAAACATGGTGGATCATTGTAAAATGGTGGTGTTAACAGCACCTGTCTCAACCTTTTTTGCTGCTTTGTTTTGTAGAATGCTAAGACAGTGCCCAGCACATAGAAGTTATTCTGTGGGCATTAGCCATTATTATTCTTTATGACTTCAAAGACTTCCCAGCATACAAACTGAAATACCCTATGCCATTTAGAGTGCTGTGACAACTCTGATATGCAGCAATCTAGTTTCAGATTTGGATAAGAAAATAGATAATTACAGAGGTGGGGAGTGGGAAAAAGAAAGAGAGAGGTTTTTAGGTATATTGGTGCAACTTCTGAAAGTCTTAATAGTTCAATCCCAGGCCATTTGTGCTTACTTACTAACTCTGTTTTGGACTCTAAAGCTAGTTGGTTTAACAACTGGCCTACTTTTCAGCTCAGCTTTGGTCCTGGGTCCCACTGCCAGGCCTTGCCTTCTAACATGGAATTCCCACTACCAGGTCCTGGAGCTGAATCACAGTCAGAGACAAGGAGGTGGGGACTGAGGAACAGCAGCACTCGTTTTTAGGCGGTTTTGTGCAATTTGGTCACTTCTTCATCTGCTTTCACAATAGGTTTGTTTTCTTAATTGCCTTGTTACTAGCTGAAATAGGACCATCAATAAAGAAAAATGGTGTTGCATTTGGACTGGAAAAGATGGAGGTGCTTTTGCTGGTCCAATTTGTTACTGCGGTTTTTTTTTTTTTTGTTGTTTTTTTTTTAATATTATACCTGTTCCCAAAGGCACTAATTCAGTACTGTGTTTAGGTTTCATGAGCGCTGGATGGAGAGGTTTAATTAAAAACACTTTTTAGAAACAGCCTCGTAGGCTAACACAGAACATCCATTGCCTCCTTCTCACTCACAGTTGCGTTCCCCCCACTGCTCCTTTTATCACTTCATTATCTCAAGCCAAATGTTGATTTGGTCAATTTCCTGTTTGAGTGTAAGCCAATCCCTTGAAGTTATTTCAGTATTGTGGCTCTTAAAACACAAGGTTTCCCTGTTACATTTCCACCATTTTAACACTTCATCTATTGTTCCTTTTTTCCTTAATGACAAGCACCAATGGATATTTTCAAGTCTACCACTTAATAACACCATATGTTTTTGATACCCTAAACTCCGCTGGTCTGTGTTGATAGTGACTAATCCTCAGAACTGTTAAAACCTTCTGTACAAATAGAGGTACATCAGAGGAATTTTTTATATGAAAGCTGTATTTAGGGAGCCACTTTCTTTCCTGTATTTGCTTATTCAACCTTTTCATTTCGACTTGTTTTGAAATACTGTCAAACTACATAAATCAGAGTTTCTTTTTTCAATTTTATTGATATAGCCGGATAAAATGGAACCAAAATACTTGATTAAAAGTTCCTCAAAACTGGTTATCCTTGATACAAAAACACATAAATCTTTTGTCAATTTTAGAGCTGTGAAGAAAGGTCCTTTTGTTCAATCTCCTTGTTTTAATTCTGAGGAAACTGAGGATCAGAGAGGTCATGTGATTTGTTCAAGACTGCCCATTTAGTTAAGTGAGATAATATTTTCTCTCCAGCATGTGATCTCTCTCAGCTTCAAGTACAACTATATCTCTACTGTTCTCTTTAATCCCTTCCTTCATTGGTTTCATTTTCAAAATCAGTTACATGGAGTCAATTTTTAAAATTAGATTTATTTAAGTATAATTTTCATGCTTCAAAATTCACCAATAGTAAACTTTAATAAGTTTTGACCAATGTACATAGCTGTATAACCACCACCGTAACTAAAATACAGAACTTTTTCATCACTCCAAGAAGTCCTCTCATGCCCTTTTCTCTACATCCTGACTCAAGTAGTCAGTTTTCTTTCTCACTATAGTTCTGCCTTTCCTAGAATTTCATAAGCATGTGTCTTATAGCATGTAGTTTTTGTATGTCTGTTTTTTTCAACATGTTGTATGCATCCATAGTTTGTTCTTTTTGTTATTGAGTAATAGCTGATTTTATAAATATACCATAATTTGTTTATCTAGTCACCAGCTGATGAACCTGGATGTTCCCAGTTTCTGCTCATTATACATAAAGCTGCTATAAACATTCATGCACAAGTCTATGTGTGGTCATATGCTTTTAATGCTCTTCAGGAAAAGCTTATAAATGTAGAAACTGAGTTTTATATTAAGTGTATGCTTACCTTTATAAGAATCTGCCTCACTATTTTTTCAGTTCGTTTTACCATTTTATATGCCAACAAACTGTGTATGAGAGTTCTAGTTGCTCTGCATTCTTGCCAGCGCTTCGTATGGTCAGTCATTATCAATTTAATCATTTTAATCAGTACATAGTGGTATCCCTTTGTGGTTTTAATTTCCCTAATGAATAATAAATATTGAACATCTTTTTATGTGTTCCTTCCCACCTCCATGTTTTTTTGGGGGAAATGTTTTTTCAAATCTTTTGCCCGTTTAAAAAATTAGGTTGTTTGCCTTTTTATTATTAAAATTTAAGAATTCTTTGTGTATTCTGGATTTTAGTTTTTCATCTGATTTATATTTTACAATTGTGATTTTAAATTTATTTTCAGTCTTCACTCTTCTCATCACAACACTTTCCTCTGCCAGTTCCAGCACCTGCTTCATCTGCTTCTCGGGTCAGTCACTTTCTTTGATTATATCACTTCCAAGTCCCACATATTTCATATCTAAATTTCTAACTGCTCTAGGTTCAAATGATAAAAATGTCCCCCCGCTTCAAAAAGTTTATACCTTTCTCAAAACTTCTTTTCTCATTTAAAAGTTTATTTTCTGACTACCACCTGCCTGTGAAAGAGTTTAGTGAAGTTACCAAGCCAATCCTGTTAAGTGAAAATCCAGTAAGACTCCAGTTTTAAAAATCTTATAGGATGATGGTCTTTTTAGTTAAGTTGGCTGAAGCTCAAAGAGTATTTTAAAATATGTCCTTCTTCTTCCCCTCAGGGGAAATGCTGTTATCTCAAATAGAAGATACTCTCAGAGATGCTCTGACTTAAGTCTTAATTACGGCAATTGAATCTTTGGAGAATCCCATGAGGCCATGTCCCCTTGATCTTGTTCAGCATTCATAGTTCCTTACTGAGGAACTAAACTGGATGAAGTGGGAAAATCACTTATAGAGACCTAAGTGTTTTGCAATATACAGCTGTATCTTTCTTAGCATCAGTAAGAAGAGAGAAATGGCACCTCTTTGGGATGGTGAAAAGTAAAGCTACATCCTAGCACACACCCTTGTGTTCTTACAGTGTGTAATAAGTTTTCTAACTAAAGAGAAATTCATGAACTCGTCACAAAGTGGTTCTAACTTTACTCTTGTTCCAACTTAGGTTCCTGTAGCCTAGTAGTTTCTCCCGGAGAGTAAAAGCAGCAGCAACCATATCAACGCTGGCAGGGAGTAACTCATCCAGGGCTTATCAACCACTCACCCATGGAGGGGTTCCATATTAAATGTCACCGAAGCAAACTGAGCTAACACTGGCTTTGAGAAATGTGAGACAGGTACCTCACTCCAGTAGAGGTTGTTTTCTGAAGCAAACTAGAGAAATCCCATGATCTCGTCTCAAGCTCATTACACCTCTCCAAACTGAAAGAACTGTGATAGTAGTTGTTCTATGTACCTTGAAATGATTTTTTATCACTGGATTTTCAAATTCTAGGGAATCTACTTAGACAGACAGGCAGAGTCCTGTGTAAAGCAGGTATGAAGATTACATTTAACATGTAAGACAAACCTGATTCAGTTTGCAGAACTATAAATTAACATTGATCTTTCTAGGAATAGTATTACAGTCAGTAAATGTACCTGGAACAGCCTCAAAAGATCATGTCTCTTCTTAATAGAGACACTTGAATGCAGGGGTTATGTTCTCTTATATTCTCCCCTGACTGACATTTCCAAGCACTTTGAAGGTGTTCAATAAATATTACCAGCCTAATCTCCCTTGAGGTACCCAGATCAAAAGCATAGATTGTGACTCAGCCTGGAGAAAAATGGAGAATAACTATTCTTAATCTTTGATATTCATACATTGTTATTTTTCTATCTTGCCAGCAGAATTGCTTATATGTAAGTAATTCTATGTAACATCAGGGGATGCACCTAAAACATAATCCTAATACAACGTCCCTTCCAGTGGAAGTATGCACCAGCCTCTGCAGCTGACTGAAGAGGAAATCCTTGTCATTTGAATGATTGGGATTTAATATTTTTGTCCTAACTGGCCCTCAGCCAATATAATTATTTAAAGTAAGATTGTATTCCTTGTTTCACGTTACTTTTATTATGAACATGGGGGAAATAACATTATTCTAAACTCTTCAACACTTTATCTTTTAAAATAAACAGTAAAACCATGTCAGTAAAAATGTCATGAGAGAAGGACAATAATACCAGATTTGTGTGCGTGCATGCGCGTGTGTGTATAATTACCACCTCCAGAACAGGATCAGTCAGTTAACGTTAATGTATAAATGTATTTGAATGCTGACATTTGGCAGAGCATGGATTAATTAAATCAATATAGCACCTCCAGAAGTTGTTAGTATTACTGTTACAAGTTAGTTAGGCTGCAAAACGACAAAGGGATGAATTAAGCCTTATATTGGACAGGACTAGAGCCTGAATTAAAAGGCTCCAAGTTGTAAGTCCATGAGGAGTACTTACTAGTTGAAGGTCACGCTGCTGGTCATGTAGCTCAATTACTCACTTTAAACTGTAAACTAACTAGACGATGGTGAGTCAGGTTTGTTTCCTTACTCTTCTCTTCTGGCCTCCCTGGGGGACTTCTCAATTCAAAGAAACAGGCCGCTCACTGGGGATAATCTGAAACAATCTATAAGTTCAAAAGCAGTTGAAATTCCTAGAAGAGATCGAATGTTATAAGAGTAAACGGGTTATAATTTTAAGACAGAACTCCCCTTGTTTAATATCAAGGGAGTATTAGTGGGACACAGGTTTTATAGTACCTTTCATTATTTATGTAACAGTCTAGATCATTCTACACTCCAGGAAATGCACTCCATGCCCTCAGTCCAAGCAAATTTTAAAACAAAGGTTTTTTCTTTTCTTTCTTTCTTTTTTTAAAGATAATAATGTCTGTAAGTAGCAGTTTTCAGCTTATGCCACAATAAGGCCAAAAACACAGAACTCTTTCTTACAACATTAGATACATTCAATCTATTGCCCCGAGAGGGAGAAATAATGTCTATTAGGACACATTTCTTAAATTCAAAAGCAGAAACATTTTAATTTATCAAAATAAGAAGAATGTCATACATGGTGGCTATAGGGAGAGAAAAAAATGTTTTTGCACTTGACTATTCTAACTTAAATGTTTTATTTCAACTATATAAATGTTTTAAAAAATGGAGACACTACCCTCATGAGCCTCAAATCTACTTCCAATAATAAGGAAAGATAATTGCATGTTTGGAACATCTTTGAAAAAACTTTGGCTTCTAAGGTACCATCAAAGTTTTACCCTCACAAGAATACACATCTTTGAAAACATATAATCATTGGGAGAGAAAAAGGAGGAAAATGTTAAATTTTATATTTATGTTTAAATTTGTATAATGGAAATGCTATTTCTCAAGACAACACATGGAATTCAAAAAGGTCACATACAAGTGAAAGCCAAATTAAAAAATTATATCAACTTTAATTCAACTCAATTATAATATTTATTGAGATTTTACTTTCTATAAAGTATTATTAGTAAATAGGTATACAGAACACAATTCTTACTCTCATAGAGCTTACAATATCACTAGAAGTACACAAATGATAACACTAAGATTAATTTTACATGACTAGATACAAATTATTTAAGAATAAAAGTAGAGGATACTGGGATATCAGAAAAGGCTTTTGGAACTGAGAACTACTTTAAAGAACACATATTTTCAACCTGCAAAACTAACAAAGGGGGCATACATAGGAAAAGGACAAGCAAATGATGAGGGTAGAGTACAATTTGATTGCAGCATGATAAAAAGGAGAGAGAAAATGTGCCAAACTTTGTAAAAGTAGTTTGGGGCAAAAACTGTCTTTGAACCTCAATCTATGAAATTTGTCTTAACTTGATAGGTCATCAGGAGCCTGTGTTTTGAGCAATGGTGTTGAGAGCCATTATTTACAGTGTGTAGAGTGGTCCAGACTGGGGATGGAGGTGCCTAGTTTGAAAGCTGTTAGAATAGACCCAGAGTAGGATAAAAGTGGTCTGTATAGGATGGCATTGGTAAAAATAGGTGGATCAAATGATCTTATGTAATCAGAACTTATAAGGGTTTGAAACCAGTAGACATGAAAGTCAAGAAAGGGACAAAAATAAAGAGGAGGTTTAGCACATAGTTGTAAAAACCTAGATCATAGAAAAAGGGTGAAAGCTGATGGTATAAAACCATCTCAAAATAAAGCATGTTATCTTTAGGAATCTTGCTTTCAGTCTGGATATATTATCTGAGGTTATTATCGAATGCCTGAAAAACAACTTGAATGTTATATAAATGCTTGTTTAAAATTAATTTACTCATGATTTTTATGTCGGTAGGATGGAGATAACTTCCTAGATAAAACCCTTTTCAAAATTCCGGGTTTGGGTGTTTAACCTTATCAAAACGTCACTAAGTGAAATTGTACTTTTCCTTTTAACTTTCATGTCCTTGTGAAGTTGATTATTTCACAATATATGACTAAATCAATTACTTTAAACTATTAGCTTGAAACACTCTTAGATATACTTTCTCAATTTTTGGCACAATATCTTAATGGAACACGGTTTTATATTGGCTGTGGTTCACCCGCACAAGGAAGACCTTAGTTAGCTATACCTCCCCCATGTTTGATGGCAACCTTTCAAAAGTGCTGTTGATAAATATTATTCTGATTTCATGGTTTAGGAGAGTGAGGGAGTATAGTTTGACAAAAGTTACTGCTCAAACTAGCACATTCCCCAAGCATTTCATAATTAGAGATTAATTTGAAGTAATAAACATGTCTTTTTAAATGCTAGTATCCCTGTGGAGAGTTAGTTTTAGTTTTATCAGGCCTTTTAACTTAATATGAATAAATTTAAAGGCCTAATGTGTTAGGACTAGCTGGTATCATATGCATTATGGACACGGAATGTTGCGGGGTAAGTGAGGAACTAAAGCAGCTTTGATTTTGGAGTACAGGTAGAAGTCAGGTATAGATAGGAAGAGAGGAGATCAAAAGAGCAGCGTGATCTGAGATGCCAAGAAAGGGCAAGAAACAAGAAGTTAGAAGAGTATACAAAGAAAAGTGTGAAATCTCAAAAAATGCATTTTAACCTCCTTTACCATTCTTTCTATATTAATGGATTTTATGTGAACTGGATACTTGCCAGAGTACATAGCATGAATATCCATTTTTAGGTGGAGAATTGATCAGAAACATTATTAAAAGAGGGATAAGTAAGTCTAATATGTACTTGTTATCAAAAAGAAGGGCTATAATGAGTATCTGAGAAACACCTGGTGGGCAGATAGTTTCCAACACACTGGGGGGAGATATACAAGACACCATGTAGCAGGTTAACTTATTTAATGATGTAGGCTTACTGTCTATTATTATTGAGCGATGGCATAGCAGAGGACCCTATTACCAAGGACCCTTTCAAGGGCTACTGAGGATATTGTATGGCTTAGGGATAGGATGCCTGGGACCACTTACACATCCAACATTTCTCAGGCTCAGTAATCTTGGCTGTGCACTCCCAAATGGAGTGCCATGGTCTCTGGTGAATACCTCCTGCAGAAGACCCTTTTATTGGCTACATGTGTGAGTGAGATATATTTTTATTCAGACAAGAATAAATTGATTTTCATAACAGAATATTAATTTTATTACTTGTTGATTTGCTGTCCCAAAGCAATTGGGGTACCAGTATTTCAGGTTCTCGATAGAGAGGATAACTGTCTTATACCCAGTGCCTATAAAAAGCCTTGGTGGGAGAAATTGTTTTAGGAATATTGGTTTAAGAGATAATGTACCAAGTCATTCCCTTAGTAATTACAAAACTTTCTGAGTTTAACATTAGCAACAAATGACCACATATTTGGATATATCACTTTGGCCCTCAGCAGAATGACCTAGACTGGGTTGTATTTCACTTTAAAGCTTTAAGTGTTCACCAATGGTCACCAAAAGCATCATTTCCCTGTGGGCTGGATAACTGTGCATGAGAACACCACTTATTCTTTCACCCTCTAGAAGCTTTTGCTGATGTTTATATTCTTGCTTCTATTGATCAAATCTGAAAGAAATATATGTTTTTATTGATGCTAGTTATTAGAGAAGGGATGGCCCTATGATTACCTTTCATCACATCATTAATTTCTCGTGCAAGTTGCCATATCAATAAACATTCTTTTTAGAAAGATAAAAGTTGGCATTGAACCAAAGGCATCCCCTTAAATAGAATGTCTCATTTACATGATGCCTAATCTTTAATGAATATATCAGGAGGCACATTAACCACAGCATGTTATTCTAGAATCACAATATCCTTCAGAATAACTGTCTATGAATCTGACTTCATTCACTCAGAAAAATACTGCATTCATAGGTATCCAAAATAAGGTGTTAGCATGTATATCAATAGTGAGCTAAAGGTGATATTATTCAAGTAATATCAGTATTTTCCATCTAAGTGCACCTTTTTTACATTATATGCAAATTTGATAAAAGCACTTTTATTTCTTAATAAAAAAAATCATTTGGAAGTGAGAAAATTTAGAAATAGTTTTCTGACACTAGGTGCTATACACTATCCTCCCTTCCCAAGAAACGTATTGTTTTTCTGCTAGCATATATACATAGAACAATGTTCTAAAACAACCCTGTTTCTTATTTGGTATGTACACCTCTTTAGAACAAACATGTGAATTCATTCTTAGCCAAATAAGGGAGTCCTCATAACCGTATTAAGCTCATTTCAGATGCAATTTTAGAAAACTACATGGGCCTTCTCAAAATCCTGTCTCTGCATTTTGGGGAGGTGAGAAGGTTAAGCCAATCTAGGTCAGATACAATACCCGCTGAAGTAGCTGCATTTCGTGTTAAGTGATTATACTGCTGTACAGGTTTCTCGCCACCACTCCTTACCTTTTTCATGTATATTCACCCTCTCCCATGCTCTCTTTTACTCTGAACCCACGGTCCCTTTCTCAGTGTTTTCTGTATGTATCTTCATCTTTTAACTTTATTTTTCCTTGTTTATTTTCTTTGTTGGCTCTACTCTTTCCAATGTATGCACATGCATGTGGCAAAGTATATATATTTGTGTGTTGATATATGCATATATGTATATGTCCATCTGTAAAGTTTTGTCTATTTAAAGTATATATATGTGTGTGTGTGTGTGTGTGTGTGTGTGTGTAGTTTGCAATGGGGATAGAGTATGTAGATATTAGTCTATGTAGGGGCACCTAGGACCAAAGATATTTATAACTATTATTTGAATCTATAATGTATAATTTTAAATGTATGATATGATGGATCAAGTCATACTGGAATTTTCTCCCTCTCCAATGCCTTTATAAGCACTATGTAAAGAAGCTTTTGATGTGCCAAATGTTGGCAGAATGCTGAAGCATTAAAACCATATATTTTCAGGCTGTTCCTGCTGGTTTCCCTCTTCTGTTCGGAGGGTTCTTAAGAACTGGCCATGCTTAGTTCATCAGATTAACTATTATTTCTTGAGCAACTACAATGTGTTGTACTAGAGATAAAAACATGAATAAATTATGGCTACTGGGGTCTGGGAGAGGGGTAGTGAGAGTGGATGCAGAGAAAGAAAGACACAAGCAGGTTGTTTGATAATATCAGTACAGTGTATTAATCATATACATACTTATATAGATATATACACAAGTATATATGTTAATGGCATAGATTAATTTATATGTATGTGTTTATATATGTTTGTTTATATCATAAGCATGTATAAAATACCAAGTGCTAATTTTATATAAAGCATTGTGTTAATCATATTACAAACATTATTATACTTAATATTCACTTAAAAGCTTATTTTGAGGATTGTCATTTCCAAACTATAAAGGAGGAAATTGTGACTCAGGGAATCCATGACTTGCATAAGCTCCAAAGACTAGTCAGTGAGGCATGGAATCAAACACAGGTCTGCCCAATGCCAAGCCTCGGTTCCCACAGACCACACTGGACTTGCTCGCATGCCTGGGGCTGGTTTTTTAAAAATTTTGTATTTGTTGCAAGTCTTTTAAATAGGTGTTAAACTCAGATGATTCAAAATTCAATAACATATTCAGTGAAAAGCCTTGCTCCATACTGTCCACTCTGCTTCCAGGCTCTCCACTCTCTCTGCCCAAAGACAAAAACTTTTATAGTTTCTTGTAATTATTCAAGCATTCCCTTACACAAATATGCTTATTTATGATCCATTATACAAATAAGGCACACTGTATACATTGTCCTGCAAGTTGATTTTTTAATTTAATGATACATCTTAGAAATGTTACCATGTCAGGATATAGAGAGTGTCTTCATTTTTAAAAGCATCCTAATATCATATTATATGAATGTAGCATAATTTACTTAAATGTTCCATTGCCATTTGGTGGACACTTCTGGGTACTATCTTCCCCATGCCACCTTATTAAATTATCTTATTGCTTGTAGTTTAAAAAAAAAGACCATATATAATTTCATGGGTTCATGTAGGAGTACATAGTCTCTTATTCAAAAACTTTAAGAAAAATACAATTAAGCAAATACACAACCAATTTATTATTAAATGATTTATTATATTATTGTTGTCTAAATGAATTTAAATCGTTTGACATTCCCACTGACTTGAGACATTATAATATTTGAGAAATTATATTGGTGATGCCATTTATCAGGGTATTTAAAGCTCCTCAAGTGGAGGAACTATTTAAAAATGATTGTGCTATGCTTTTAAAAATGACTTCTACTTAACCACTGAAGATAATTTTAGTATTTTAAGTGATCTTGAGGCAAGTGGTAAATGCTTTTCTTGACCTTCTTAGGAAACTGTCCATAAAGAGTTTGTAGAAATCATTATTTTCTCCAACAATATTTTAGGTTATTTTTAAGGTATATATGATTTTCAATGTTGAAATTGACATTTCTGTGATCATTACTAACTTATTAATAAAGATTGCAGTAAGTATAACAGAATTTGTTATAGTACTTGATAAACTAATTCTATAATTCACGAAGAAGAGACACTGTATAAGAATTACCATGGAACTTTTAAGGAATGGGCAAAAATTCAATACTGAGAATTTGCACTATTATATACCATGGAAAATTATAAAATACAGGAATTTAAGTATTGTCACTTAGGCAAAGAGATGAATATTTATTGATTTGATGTAACAGAGGTCAGAAAGAGATAGACATATATCGTATCGGCAGCCGTCCGTCTCGAGAGACGATGGTGTAGCTTCTTAAGAGTCTATCTGCACCGCCGAGAATGGCTGTGCAGTCCGACTCGGGAGTGACACGGTATCTGTCTCCTCCCGTGTTGAATCGACATCTTGCGATGACGCTGGAGTGTCCTCTCCAGTGAAGCTGAAGCTACAGAGCCTGGGCAGGGTGATATGGAGGGTCTGCTGTTGCCCATGCAGCAGACCCCCCCTCTCTTCGCAGCTGAAGGGTCCAAGGGAAAGACGGAGTCAATACAGCTTGGCTTCAGGTGCGCCGCAGGAGTTGCCGGTGTTGACTACAACGTCAAACCGCCTTAGGGACTCCGGCTCCGGATTTTCTGTCGGGGTTTACTCCCTTACCCTTTCCCCTGAAGAGGTATGCCGCAAGGCAGCGGAGGTTTTTTGGAGTCAGAGTTTTCCTTCTCTGATGTGCCCTGACTGGAAGATCGAACCAGCGACACTTAGCTCGCAGGCCGACGCTCAATCCACTGATATAAACATTTAGAAATGGCTGCATTATGAATGAGAAGAAATTATCCTATAATTGATAGTATGTGGAAATTGGAAATTTATATAAAAAATTAAATTAAGTTCTACATAACAAAACACATGAAAATAAATCACAAGGGAATTTAAAAAAGAAAATAAAATAATAATCAATGAGATTATTAGAAGAATGTAGAGATGTTTTAGTATCTTTTTTTTTTCAGATTTAATGTGTTTTATTGATTAAAATATTACATTTGTGCCAATTTCCCTTCCCTCTGCTCCCCTCCACCTGGTGGCCCCCCTCCCTCCAGTTGTCCCCCCCTTTTAGATTATGTCCATTAGTTGTGCATACAGTTCCTCCCAACCTCTCTCCGTCTATTTCATTCCCTCCTACCATGATCCCCAATTCCTATATCATCTCCCTCCCTCTCCCCACTCCCCCTCCCTGTTGACCTCCCCCCAATATGCTTCCCGTACCCACAGTTCCTTTTCCACTCTCATTGCCTGTTTAGTTTGCCTTTGTTTCATCTCCCTAGCTTCTGTTTTTTAAACCAGTCCCTTTAACATCTCATATAACAGTGGTTTGGATCTAATGAACTCTTTCAGTTTTATTTTGTCCTGGAAACACTTTCTCTGTCCTTCTATTCTGAATGACAGTTTCGCTGGATAGAGTATTCATGGTTGTAGGTTTTGGATTTTCATTACTTTGAATATTTCTTGCCAGTCCCTTCTTGCCTGTAGGGCCTCCCTTGAGAAGTCAGCTGATAGTCTAATTGGGACCCCTTTGTACATAATTCTTTTCTTCTCTCTTGCTGCTTTTAAGATTCTCTCTTTATCTTTAATTTTTGACATTTTGATTATAATGTGTCTTGGAGTGGTTCTCCCTGGGCCCAGTTTTTTTGGAATTCTCTGTGCTTCCTGGACCTGTAAGTCTATTTCTTTCCCCAAGTCTGGGAAGTTCTCCTTTATTATATTTTCACTCAATTTTTCAAGTTCTAGTTCATCTTCCTCGCTCTCTGGCAAACCAATGATTCTTATGTTGGGCCTTTTATAGCTGTCCCAGAGGTTTCTGATCCTCTCATCGTTGCTTCCCATTTCCTCTCGCTGCATTGGTTGACTGCTTATTCTTTCTCCATATTCCGGTTTGTTGAAATGAACTCTGGATTTTTTTTCCTCACCATCTGTCTCGTATGTGGTTTTGTTCCTTTCGTTATGAATGTTTTTCGCTTCTTTCTTATCTTTTTCCTGCTCTTTTGTGAATTCTGTAAGCCACCTGATAACAATGGCCCAGAACTGAGCCTCTGACAGGTTTCTTATCTGTTCATGTGTCAGGTTCTCCATCTGCTGCCTGGTGAGCTGTGCCACCGGGATTTCTATAGTTGTCTGCCTCATTTTGACAGATGCGTTTTGTTTCCTTGGGCCGGCTGTCCGGGGCAGTGCCTGTGTACGCGTCACAAATCAGCGACCGGCCGGCGCCTGCCTGTCCCGCGACCTATTTCGCAGCCCTGTGGTGCTTTCTTTGGGGGCGGGGGTCCAAGATGGATTCACACAGTTATTCAGCTAGGAGACCCGGATCCGTCCTCCCGCCCCCCTGGGCCTCACTGTTCAAGGCGATGCGGCGGCTGCTCTCCCCAGCGCCAGAGTCGCGCACCGCCAGGGGCTTGACTGCCCCCGGGCTTTTTCGCCGCCCCGCTGCTGACCGCAAACAGCGCTGCCCTCTTTAACTCTTACCTGCCCAAATGGCACCACTGGTTTATAACTTCATATGTTGGGCTTCCGTGTAGTTTTATTTTCTGGAATTTCTAGTTATCCTTTGTTTTGAAGTAGTTGTATTCCTCTCTAGTTGTAGAGGGAGACCTAGCGTGTCCGTCTAAGCCTCCATCTTGGCCGGAAGTCCTGTTTTAGTATCTTAGTGTGCTGAAAGCTTCATAAGGCAAAATCCAAATTCAGAGGCCACAAAATAATCACAGATTTGGTTACATGAAAATATTAATTTTTTTTTTGCCCTAACGCAATGCTTCAAGAAAAAAGACATATGACAGAGTAAGAAAACAAGATAAAACTACAGTACTCATGAAGGGTTAAAATCCACAATCAGTTAAAAAAGAACAGTCTAGTAAGAAAAAATGGGAATGGAATACATGTAAGCAAATCAGAACATATGTATCTGTATAAAGACAAAAACATATATTTATATAATGTAAAAATAAAGCATAATTAGTAATTCTAAAAATTCAAGTAGAACAATTATATATAATCTCCAGAGTGTTCGATATAAAAATTTACTAGCTAGTTTTGATAAAAGCAGAAATGAACACTAACATACATACATTATAGATATGTTATAGGTATGGCATTTGGGGTAAATTTTTACCTATATTAATCTAAAATTTACCTTATAAAAATACATATATATGTCCTTAGATACGAATGTGCAAAGGTATTTATTTCAGCACTAGCTTAGAATAGTGAAAACAACAAACCTCACAAATAATCATATTAAGAAGAATAATCAAGTAGATCATATAGTACTGTATAAAATGTATTGGTTATCAAGAATGACAATGCCCAATATGAAAAATAGACATTTATTGAAAAATATACAAGATACAAGAAACATAATACATAGGACAATGATGCCTCAGTCCCCTTCAAAGTAGGCACCGTGGACCTCACACAGTTCTCCCAATCACCATCAGCTGTCCTGTTGTATTTTCCTAAATCTCAATGATCTGAAATCTCTTCCTTTTCAAAGGTGATTTTAGTTTTGGGAAAAGGCTGAAGTGGTAGGACACCAAATCTTGTTTGTATGCGGGGGGCTGAGTCACCTGGGTGATTTGATGCTTTACCTAAAAACTGTGCATGAGACATGATGCATAAGCAGGCACATTGTCACGATGAAGCTGCCAATCACCAGTTGCCCATAGCTGCAGCCTTTTGATATCTGAATAGTTTCCTTGGAGGAATGGTCAAGCTTAATGCAAAATTTGATGCATATTCATTGCTCTATTCACTCAGTCATTTTGTTGCTCTACTGAGTCATTTTGAATGCGACATCCACACAGTACATGGCTCACTCAACAGTTTCTACTGCTCTCACTGCCTAGTACAGTGAAGTCATCATTGTTCATGCATGTTCATTCCAGCCCACTCTTCTTGCCTGCCAAGTTACATTAATGTCGTGCAAACCATTCTTGTTACATTAGTAATGGCTTGACTTTTTCCGGACAGATCTCAGTTTGTTTTCTGACATTTGCAATCTGCTAGACATGATAGTAAATAAAAAAATCAAACTGTAGAATGATATGATCACATTTATGAGAAAAACATAAATGTGTAAGTGTGTATGTATACAAATACTCACATACATGTATATAAATGCCATGAAAATGATATACCCTAGCAATTCCCTCTTGGGAAGGAAATGAGAACTGGCTGGAGGGTGGGGGTGGGAAGAATGGGATTATTTACTTCTGTGCATTTTAATTTTTTGCAATATGTATATATTTTTCATTACTTATTTAATATAAAATAATGTTTTATTACCAAAATCCAAAATCTAATGAATAGTCTTATCATTGTCATGTTTTATCAATTGTTTATGTTCCAACCTCTATTAGGAAAGAAATGTTCACATTAAAGTTTAACTAAATACCTAAAAGATTTCCCAGGTTGTGGTTTAGTCATACAACATATGGAACACTTAAAGTCTTGTTTTGTTACCATGACCAAATCTTGAAATTACAATGGAAACAATGCCTAAAGTTATCTTCTAGCTTTAGACAGGATGTAGTATTATGTCATAAATATCCAATTAAGAATTACTCTATTGCTTGACTCAAAAGTGTTTTTCACTTCTTATGCAAATACAATTCTTAGGATTTTAATGAGCTCCCTTTACCTGCCTTCATTTAATAACTTAAAATTGTCTCTATTGTTTGAGATGTAATAGTTGCGATTTGTCCCTATTATATATAACTCACTTGCCAAAACTTATTTTAAAAAAAGAGCAAGGAAGGGCAAGACAAAGTAGCATCTACAACAGAGGTTCTTGTCATTTACTAAAGAGAAACCATTTCTGATTTTCTAAATTTTTATGAGAATTAGCACAAGTATCCAAACTCTTCTTGTTAAAGGTAGTGGCATTAGGGGTGAGGATGGAGATGAAGGAAGAGAGAGGGGCCTCTTTCCTCTCGGCTATCCTGCCTTCAAACTGAAATGAGTTAAAGCCTAGGCAAAAGCTACACCTATACTACGGAAAGCAGCTTGAGCATTAATTCCAGATCTGCATGGTTGAAAAATAAACCAGAAGCATCATTAACCTTTAGGGGGACTTCTGGAATAGATGAATTAGAAAACTTGGCCTTATATTAAACAGACTGGAAACCCCTTGAGGGAAAAGATTTTGCTTTCATGTATATCTCCAGCCTTTTGTATTATATCAGGCATTTAATAAAGTATTGCTTTAATTAAATGAATAAAAACCACCCATTTAAATGAATGAATGCATACGTTAACGAAGCAACACACACTAGATGGACTCTCACGAGATAAAGTTGAGTCAGTTGCTGCTATGTTAGTTCCACAATTTGCCAAAGGGAGAAAAAAATGGCCTGAGAGGAAAGCTACAGCATACCAAATAGTGTTCGCCAATGTTTTCCTGATGAGAAGAAATATTTGATATCCTGAAGGTCTTGTGAAAAATCTCTTAGTTATATATTCTGAGGACTCCAGAACATTCATGTTCTTCATTGTAAAAAATTTGCAAACTAAACTATTCATTCTCTTCTCTGAAATAGAGTCATCTAGAGTCATGAATGTTTTATCAGACTAAGGATATTTATTTGCCTTCAACTACTAATAAGCTGGGTCAACTCAACTGTAATCTCTTTCTAAAATGCTTAAGAATAATGTAGACTTAATATCCCGAATGGCTTATAAATTATACTGTTCCATCAAAGTCCCTGATTGCTTTTGCATGCCTCTTTGTGCTTCCGTAATTCATAATTTATTGCTTGCTCCCCCCTCCTCTATAACAATATAGCTTCTGTCTATTTAAACAGATAGAGCTTTGATCTAAGTCAGAGCAAAGCCTTGAGTCAGGGTGGAGGCAAATCTCCTGAAGCTCAAATTCAATTTGGTTGCTATTAACAGCCTTGCTCTTGTACCAGATAACAGCGCTGAGTCTCTCAAACTGAAGCTTGAAGTTTTCTTTTCTTTATCTATAGCTACTTTTTTTTTTCTATAGCCACTTATTTTGTCTCAGAGTATAGTGAGGGTCCCCAAGAAATGACCTAGAATCAAGTGCTGGGGAGGTACTGAACTTTTATAGCCTGGGACTAAACACAGACTTGAAAGTAAATTTCATCATTAAAGCTAGAAGAAATGACAATAGATTTCTACTTCCTTTTAAGAACCAATACCAGAACACCCACTGGCAGTGAACACCAGCTATTGAAGGTACTGAAGATTTTTCCTTTTAACAAAGGTCATCTTCTTTATCCAACTGCCTTTCTGTGTGGTAAGACAAAAATCAACTCAGCTCACACAAGATTTACTTAATATGTCTCTTGGATAATAGACTTTAATGTACAATATAGAAGCCACACTTGCCATTCCTGAAACAAATTATGGTTTGTGATTTTGAAGCCATTCTGATTTTATCGATAATAATAGAAGATCAAGTATGTTTTGCAGTTTATGATGCATTTCACTGAGAGTTTAAAAGTTTGTTTTTGTGGATCATAAGACTCAGTTGTATTACAATCACAAACTAGTTCTTTTTATGTACATACTAGATAAATGTAAACTGAGGCACGTGGTACAATGTTGATTGTTCTCAATTAATGTCTTGATTTGATTGCTATCAACTTCAACTGGTCTATCTAAATGTGGAACATTGTTTAGCAAGAAATCTCCAGCATGAAACTCCGCAAACCACTTTTGACATGTTTGACCAGTCCCAGCACCTCTCTACAAATCTTTTTTTTTCATTTCAGTTGTGTTTTTACCTTCCTGAAATAATAAAGCATAATATGCTGAAAATGTTGCACTTTTTCTTCCATCTTCAATAATAAAATAGCTATACAAAAATTCACCAATTTTGATGTTTTTTTTTTTTAATGCACACTGATCTGACAGTGGTCACAATATCATCTAACAAAATTGTTTCAAATGAAGTTAAAGACAATTAAGCACAACTAGAGCCATCTTATGAAAAAAACAACAAATGAACTTTTTGGCCAACCCAATATTTGGTTGAGAAAAACAGCATGTCATGCTATGCTTCACATGAGTCGTTCATTCTAAGATCTTAACTATTGTTAAAATCTATGAAGAACCTTCTTTCCAGAAGAATAGCATAGTTTAAAATATACTTTATTGATTAAGTTATTATAGTTGTCCTAATTTTTCCCTCTTTGTCCCCCTCAACCGGGTACCCTTCATTACCTCCAGCAATCCCTCCCCTTATCTCATACCCATGCATTATAAGTTCTTTGGCTACTCCATTTCCTATACTATTCTTAACATCGCCCTCTCTATTTTGTGCCTACCGATTTGTACTTCTTAATCCCTGCACCTTTCCCTCATTCTACTCCTAACTGATAACCTTCCAAATGATCTCCATATCTATAATTCTTTTTCTGTCCTGCTTATTTGTTTAGTTCATTTTTTAGATTCAGTTGTTGATAGTTGTGAATATATTGCCATTTTAGTGTTCATAATTTTGAGCTTCTTTTTCTTAAATATATCCTTTTAACATTTTATATAATAAGGGTTTGTTAATGATAAAATCCTTTAGCTTTACCTTGTTTGGGGAGCACTTTATCTGCCCTTTCATTCTAAATGATAGCTTTGCTGGATAGAGTAATCTAGGTTGTAGGTCCTTGTTTTTCATTATTTTGAATACTTCATGTCATCTCTTCTTGTCTACAAAGTTTCTTTGAGAAATCAGCTGACAGTCTTATGAGAACTCCTTTGTAAGTAATTATCTGCCTTTTTCTTGCTGCTTTTAAGATTCTCTCTTTATCTTTAACTTTTGACATTTTAATTATGATGAACCTTGGTGTAGTTCTCTTTCAGTCCATCTTGCTTGGGACTCTCTGTGCTTCCTGGACTTACATGTTTATTTCCTTCACCGAATTACAGAAGTTTTCTTTCATTATTTTTTTTTTTGTACAAGATTTCAACTTCTTTCTCTTTCTTTTCAAATGTCAGTATGTTTTAAGATATTCCAGAGGCTTCTTAGACTACCCTTGCTTTTTTTGGATTCTTTTTTATTTCTGCTGTCCTGATTAAATATTTTTTTTATTTCTTTTTTTTATCAAGTCTATAATTTATTTTTATATCTTCTTATATAATCCTTTCTCTTATACAATAGTCGTTTTTTTTAAATTTTATTTTGGTTTTTCAATTACAGTTGTCCCATTTTTCCCCTAATTTCTCTCCCCCACCCAACCCACCCCCTCTCCCGCAATCATATCCCTCCCCGTTGTCCATGTCCATGAGTCATTTATACAGGTTCTTTGACTAATCCCTTCCCTTACTTATCCCCCTTCTCTCCCTCCCCCCTTCCCCCTATTGACTGCTATTCTGCTCTTTGTTCTATTTAGTTCCTTTGTTTGTGTTGTTCTTTAGTTTCCTGTATTAGGTGATATCATATGGTATTTTTCTTTCTTTGCCTGGCTTATTTCACTAAGCATAATTCTCTCTAGTTCCATCCATGTTGTTGCAAATGGCAGGAGTTCCTTCTTTCTTTCTGCTACATAGTATTCCATTGTGTAAATGTACCACAGTTTTTTGATCCACTCATCTACAGATGGGCACTTAGGCTGTTTCCAGCACTCAGCTATTGTAAACAGTGCTGCAATGAACATAGGAGTGCATAAGTTCTTTTGAATTGCTGTTTCAAGATTCTTTGGGTATAATCTTTTTTTTATTTCTTAATGTTTCAAATCATTGGTTTGATTCTCGATTTTATCCAATTCCCTATTGTTCCTGTAAATTTTTCTTTATTTCACTTAGTGAAACCTTCATTTCTGCCTGGGTCATTTTATCCTGTTGAAGTACCCAATGAGTTCCTTGAGCATCCTAATTACCAGTGTTTTGAACTCTGCATCTCATAGGTTGCTCATCTCCATTTTGTTCAGTTCTTTATTGAGTTTTGTTCTGTTCTTTCATTTGGATAATATTTCTTTGTCTCCTCATTTTGACAGCCTCCTTGTATTTGTTTCTCTGTATTTGGTACAGCTGCTTTGGCTCCCTGTCTTAGTAGTGTTGCCTATTGTAGAAAAGCACACCAGTAAGTTGGATGGGACAGAGCCTTAGTTAATCACCAGGGCCAATCAACCCATATCACCACTCTGAGTATCTGTGTTGGGAAGGGCTCAGGGAGGAGGCAATGTCACTGCCTCACCTCTGGAGTTTTGTCCAGGAGGAAGCTCTCTCCTTGCACTTGCCCTGGTGTCAGACATTTCAATTTCTCCTTGTATGCCACTGATGCCCTTCCAGCTCTTGCCCTGGTGCTGCAGCACAGAGGGAATCAGTCTGCCTAAGTTCTAAGTCCATTGCAAGCCATTTAAGAGACTCCTGAGAATCCCGCATTTCTCTCACTGCCTCAGCCCCACTGGCTTTTACAACTAGAAGTTATGGTTATTTATCCTCCTGGTGCTGGTACCCTGGACTGGGTGATCATAGGTGGAGCTATGGTCCCCCACTCCTGAGGTATCCCTCCTGATTTTTATCCACCACAGGTGTATGTGAGACTGCCTAATCTGCATCTCTACCTCTCCACGTTTCTCCACATCTCCACCCTTCCTACCTGTCTGGATCAATGTGGCTTATTTAATTTCTTGGTTGTCAGACTTACATACAGTTTTATTTTCTGAAGATTCTGGGTGATATTTATTTTGTAGTCTAGTTGCAATTGTTGGTGTGGTTGTGTGAGGAGGTGAGCCATGTTTACCTATGCTTCCATCTTGACTAGAAGTCAAAATAGCATATAAAAAAAATGAATCATATCATATTGAATAGGAAATTCTCCATCCAATTTGGCTTCATTTTCCATGAAATGTGAATTAAACTCAGGAAGTTTCTTGGGCTGTGAACAATTGGTTTCATTGTTTTCTTCAAATTGTAGTAGGAATACTTTCTTAATGAATTAGGAAGAACTCCTTTTCACCCCTCAACATAGATATGAATACTGTATTGTAGGTAGGCATTAATAACTACCAACTTACTACTCAGCTACATTACTCAGGGGTCAGTGAACCTGGAAAACCCTCCAAAGCCTTTCCAGTTATTTTTGCCTATTATATTGTACTTCTCTAAATGTACAACAGATCTGGGACCAAATTATGTGAGTCAAAACTTCAATAGGGTTATACACTTAATTTTTCCTATTGCTGTATCACATTATCAATTAGAAGCCAAAATACACAACAGTATAGGTGAATGATTAGGTAGATAAAGCATCAAATGTTTCTATCATCTTTTAAGAGGAATAAAAAGCAGAGTACAAAATAATATATGATTTATTTATATGGTACAGAAACATGTTAAAGAGTTGTATAGATATTTCTTAGAACAAGACAGATAGTCTCAACTAATGGTGATGATTCAACTTACAATTTTTTGACTTCATGATGGTACAAAAGCAATACATGTTCAGTAGAAATTGTACTTTGGATTTTGAATGTTGATCTTTTCCCAGGCTAGCAATATACAGTACAACACTCTCTTTTGATGCTGGGCAGCGGCAAGAAGAGCGCTCCCAGTCAGCCATGTGATCATGAGGGTGAACAATTGACTGGACAGTGTACTGTGTTGCCAGCATCTTTTGGATGTTGTGTTTTGTGCTTTTGCATCCCCTCACATCTTCAAAACACCCATCTCTGTCTCCTACTTCTGGTAAGAAGAGGAAGGCAATTATTCTTTGGATGAAACTCAAGATAATTGCCAAGCTATAGGCTAATGTGAGTGTTCTGAATATGTTTAAGGAAGACTAGGTTAACCTATGTTTGGTAGGTGAAGAATATTAAATACATTTTCAAATTATAATATTTTCAACTTATAATGGGTTTATCAGGATGTAATCTCATTTTAAATCAAAGATCACCTGTGTTTCCTTCCTGGTTGATGCTAGACAGAAAGTGAACGCTCAAGATTTAGATAAAAACTTCAGACTGAAGAGGGTTTTCAGAGATGTCCCAGGGCATGTTGAGATACTGATTTTGCCCTTTTACAATCTCCTTTTAGAATCTGCTTGTAATCATAATGTCATATCGTATCAAGTTGGATGATGGTCATCTGCAAATAACAGAAAACTCCAAACACAGAGATTTAAATACATTAGTTTATTGGTCTCTCAAAAAAAAAAGGCAATTAATTTTTAAACTACTCACTTAGAAATATCACAGAACATTTATGCTCTTATCTTATTGGCCAGAACTTAACCATGTAGATGTACCCAGCTACAAAAAGGTTGGAAAATTTAGTCTTCTGGTTGGATACACTGTCCTGAAAAACCTGAGCTTCTATTACTAAGAAAAAAGGGGTTACAGGCACTGGTTAGCATCTAGCAGCCTCTGCCAGAAGTATGTATTGGCTGCTCTGAAAAAGTTATGTAGAAGTAGCAGCCAAAGTGGACTTTCTGCCTTTGTTCTATGCCTGAAGTGGAGGAACAAAGGGACATAATGGACATGGGATGCACTAGGTTTATTAGGAAATTAAAATAAATTTAAATTTGGCAAATTAAGTCAATTGAACAAATAATTGCTTGATGCTAATTTGTTAATCCTGGATGTACATAGTAATTTTTATACACAAATATTTAACTTTTCCCCCTAAAATCTCCTCAGCTTTACATTTCATTTTATGTTGTATTTCTTACACAAAAACTAAACAGTTCATTTTGCAAGTGTAAGTATTAGGATAAAACTGAAGGTCTCAATTCCAAGATGAATATCTGTATTTTAAGGTATGTTTAAAGTGGAGAATAGTAAAGGGCAGGGAAAGACTCTAGAGATGGAAGAACCATCTTTTTCCCAAGTGCATATAAATCTGTGGTTACATGCAAGCTAGCTAAATGCTCCACACAACTTAGGTTTCTGAGATACTTTTGGAAATTTCCATATCTCCCAAAATCTCTCTAGAACTTCTAAGGGGTTAGGACCCCATTTTGAATAAGGCGACATTAGTCATTATTCTAAATAGAACTCTGGTAGCCTATCTTTCACCTAGTTAAATTTTTAATTATAAAGATTAGACTACAAAGAAGAAATCTATGTGGAAAAATGGATATGACAGTAAGTTATCATTTTTTGAAAAGATACCATCTCCCAGCTAAAACTCAATATAAAGGCTAGTACTCAAGAGAATCTTCTCCTTGTAAAATGAAGCAAATGAATTCAAAGAAGTCTCTTACATATCACCCCAGATATCAATTAGTGTCACAAAAAATAGAAGAGATGGGCTACTCAAAGGAGATACTCAGAATTTTTTAGAGGATTGGGGAGAAACCTATGCTTCTCTTATTTTCAAAGAAATAAAATGAGTAGCAGTTGGAACATGCATGAAAACAATATCTAGTAACCTTAAATTATGTGGAATTAATCAACTTGCAAGCTTTAGGGATTTTACTTTCCTTGACAGATCAAAATTATTTCAGGAAAGCAGGCAAAGAATCAGAAAATAGGCAAATGACATAATAGAAAGCCTCACCAGTTGGTACCATTTTCTGAACATGCTGCACTGTTTCTTTAGTCAATTTCTTTATGCTTTTCTCAATTTTATTGAAAATTACTCCAACAGAACTGTTTCCACAACTCTTCTTGGCAGACTATCCTGAATTGGAAGAGTTATCTTATATTAAAGCGAGATTTTCTGCACAATATACAAAAATTAACTCACAATGGGTTATATACCTAACTGTAAAATCTGAAAGTATTAAACAGCTACAAGAAAACATAGGGGAAAACCCTTGCATTCTTGGGTTAGGAAAATATTTCTTGAATATGACACCAAAAGCATAAACAAGAAAAGAACAAATTGATAAACTGGATTATATCAAAATTTAAAATGTTTGCTTTTGAAAGATACTGTATATAGAATAAAAAAGACAAAGCAGATGTTGGTAGAAAATATTTTCAAATATTATATCTACCAGAAAAAAAATGTGTATCCAGCCTATGTAGAGAATTGATGTCCATATTAAGAAAAAAACAATAAAAATATATAAAACATATACTTTACCAAAGGAGATACATAGATGGCAAATAAGCAGAAGAAAGGAAAAAAAAATGCTTCTATCGTTAGTTCTTAGAAAAACACAAATTAAAATCACAACGAGATACTATTATATACCTATTACAATTGTTAAAATTAAAAAGACTGACATACCAAGTGATGGTGAGTATGTAAAGGAATTGATACTCTCATTAAATGGTGGTGAAAATGTAAAATGATACTATCCCTTTTGAAAACATGTTAGCTGTGTCTTACAAAGTTAAACCAGCCATTTCATTCCCAGGCATTTATCTAAGAGAAATAAAAGCATAAGTCCTTATAAAGACATATGCAAATGTTCAAACAGTACTGTAATACCGGATATCTGGAAACTACCCAAAGTTTATCAACAGGTGAATGGATAAACAAACTTATACTCGTCCTACAAAATACTACTCAACAATAAAAAGGCATGAATTACTGATACTTGTTACAACATAGAAAAATTTCAAAATTATTATGCTGAGTAAAATGATCTAGAGGTAAAATACATAGTGCATTATTGCATATTAATATGAAAGTATAGAAAAGCAAAATATCTATAGCACAGAACACCAATCAGTGGTTGCCTGAAAAAAAGAGGGATGGATTAGGAAGGGGCAGGAGGAAACTTTGAGGGATGATGCATATGTTCATTATCTTGATTGCGGTGATATATATGTGTCAAAACATCAAATCATACATTTTATTTTTTGATTGTGCTATAATTGACATATGTGATTTTCAGATGTACAACCTGATTCAATACTTGTATATATTGTGAAATAATATATTATAAGCCTAGTTAACATTCTTTATACTTTAAATATGTACAATTTATTGTATACCATCACTGCAGTAAAGTTGTTTAAAAAATATAATGAGGATTTCCTCTTTTGGGTGCACACTCTATCATTTTAATACTGTATAGTTGCTGATGTTCAACGTTCTTGTACATTATAACCTTTCAGTATTAAGTTAATACAGGATTTTCCATGACTAACTTACTAGAAAAACACTCATTTTTTAAACTATGTCCCTCACACTGGCTCTATAGTACAAGTAAGATTTGATTAGTCTGTCTCCCTTTGTTGCTCAGATTCTGCCACCTTGAGACAATCTGAGATTATGTTTTTGTAAACTCTAAAGTGCTATACAAATGAGAGTTTGTTTTATGATTATTAAAATTAATTATCAGTAACATAACTATCATTTATACCCTTTAAACAAGTTCTGATTTTCTAAAACCAATAAGAACAGTGTAATAAATTCAGAGCTGGCAGGCGTAATACTTTATTTTTTCTTCTTTTTAACATATTTCATGACATCTCATATAATTCTCAATATATAGCAGAGAGTCAATAAGTACTTGAGTGAATAATATTTTCTCCTTTCATTTTATGTAAGGGAAAACATAAAAAAGGCATAGGAAGGTTTTTATTATTTTTGCTCTGGAAAAATTAGGATTGTATTGAAATATCAGGTATGGCTGAAAGAATACTGGAATGGAAGTCAAAGTCTGGATTATTTTTCTTGACACATAATTGATGGCATTTGACAAAAGTTTGTCTTGGGCTCTGTAGACTTCAAATTCCTTGCCTGAAAAGGTGTTTAAGTCCCCAAAACTCAAATGCTTATGTTTCCCATCACTTCAAACTTCCACCCTTCCTTCATTAATAAGAGGACAGTAGAAAGTTTTTTATGAACATTTTGCTATCTTTAGTTTTGAAAGATTGTGTGTTCATAGACAGAGCCCTAGCAGAGCTAGTTCAAAAGGGTAAGAAAAAATGTTAGTGAAAGATTTTTATACCTAATAATTTCTAGAAATTCAAATACATACATACCACAGGAAAATCAGACCTTGGTTATTATCTCTTTCATTTTTTAGGTTAGTGCTTTTAAAAAGCTTTGATTCTATCTCTGGAGAGAGAGGTACCCCAAACATTTTAGTGCATAACACTTCAAGCGCACTGCCCACAAAGACCTCTTAGACAACAAGTTACTTCCTGGATAGAGGGAGCGGTATGTCACAGGGCAGATATGTTTAACAGTTGTATTTAACTTGCCCTAGGGTCAGAAGGTCACATATATCTCTCCTTAAATCTCCTATTGTAATTGCTCACTCTGGCATAATGTTTGATTATATTAGAAAATCCTCTGTTTTATATTGTACTAAAATTAGCAGCAACAAAAGTGGCATTAGTTAAGGAGAAATTTTAAATCAAGTGTTGATAGTATTAAAATTTCAAGCACTTCAGGCTTGCTGGGAAGATTTGGGGGACCTCCTGACTTCTCTATTTGTTAAATAAAACACTTCTAGTTTTTCATCCAACAGATATTTATTAAATACCTGTTATTGGCTAAGAACTGGAGATATGGAAACAAATGAGGCCCTGCCCAAAAGGAGCTTTCAGAAAAAATCAGAAAGATGACTAATCAAAATGTAACCTTATGGAAACCATGCTCTCATGTGCTACAGTCTCAGAGCAGTTATCGAAGCACAGCCAATCAAAACAGTGCTTTTGAAGTAAGTAAACTTGTGTATTTCCAACTCTAAGAAGTGAGGCATACGGAATTTACCTTCTGAAAATCCCATTCTCATCCATTTTATTCTCATTGCAGCTGTTCCTGTTTTTCTTCCAAACTCCCGGGATATTTGTTTATCTACCTCCCTCCAATTTCATAACAACCATGAAATTTTGTTCAAAACATTCTCATCTCTCGATTCTGTTTTAAACTTGCCCAAGAGCATCTTGGGAATAAGGGAAGAAAGAGATCTGACTGGGCCAATAATCTCTAGCAGCCAGAAATGGAAGAAAGGTTAGCATTAATTACATGCTATTTTTTATCTAACACAAAGTTATTATGAAATAATGTGAATGTTCTTGTAATAGAAATACACCTATATACAAGAATGAGTTCTAGTTCAGATGACATACAAGGATGACTTTGCCAAGGACATATTGCCATTTAAGTTTTGATGGGTCTTAAGTTTTTCAGGCAGCTGAGGAAGGATTGTGATGTAGCACAAACTTTCATTTACATGTATCTTTGGACTTGGGTAAATTTGAAAAACCAATAAAAACCCTTGAAGATAATGCATTTCCTCCAATATGAAGTTTACTCCCTGGTTAAGAATATGTCAGAAGTGTATAGAATAGAGAACTGGACATCTTTTTTGGAACAACTAATATGTTACAGGGTTACATACTAAAAAGGTGATGATGTGAAGATATTTTGAACATAATAAGAGTAACAGTAAGAACAAGGACAAATAAAAATTTGTCTAATTTTAACATTTTGTATTCATTTATGTGATTCTGAACATAATTCTAACCCACATGATATAACTGGCAAGGAGATCAGATGTAGTGGTTTTGAGAGGCTTCCATTATCAAGGGAGCTGCTAGGAAAATCATTCTGCTAAAAGTGGAATGTCTGGTAACTTCCTGACTTGCCTGCTGGCTGTGTCATTTCACAGAAAGAAGAGGTAGTAACAGAAGGAACTGCATCTCAAATTGATTGTGAGTACAAAGAAGAGGTACTTTTTCAAGTAAGCATCATATGGAATTTGAGAGAAAAGAAGTATATCATTTTAAATTTCATAGCAACCAAATAAAGTAATACTGTATATATATATATATATATATATATATATATATATATATATATACCCCAGATTGAAATGGTTTATTAAATCAGAAATATTTACCAAGAACCTACTATGTGTTATATTTGCTTATTCACCAGGGTATGTTTGTGTGCATGTATGTGTATGTGTATAGAAAGAGTCTTTGTCTTTGAAGACTTTCAAGAAGATCAAAGAAAAAACAGAACTCCTTTCCTCTGCTCCAGATTCACTATGTTGTTAATTCAAATGTATCATATTAATGATAATAACTCATATTTCCTTAAATCTAGCTTCTAAGCTGCTTGCAGATTTCAGACCCTACAACTTCCCCCCAACACACACATACACACTTTTTGGAGTATTCATAAAATGACCCAATTATTGGAATTTTCAGAAATCAGGAAAGGGATTTAGATTTTCTCATGTCATGGAATTGGGAGTGTGAGCCAAGTTTATATATTTGATTGCACCAGCTAAGAACTCTCTCTCTTCCTGAGAACGAGGTAAGGACAAGGATGAATTCAAGTGACAGTCACCACCCTACATCATACTAAAAATCACTTTCTTTCTTGAATGGTGTCTGTTTTATCAGAGGCTTTGTTACTGGGCCAAGCTGACATGTCTGTCTCCGTCGCCTCACAGGATTTCTCTGCCTCAAAACTCCCAAGTCTCTCACTAAATAGATGTCTAGCAGGCTCACCACACTGGCTTACAAGACCTGTTCTAGTGGCAGCTTAAGCTCAGAGTGGGGGCTCCACCTCAGATCAGTCTGCTTCTATGGCTCAGGTCGGTAGGGATTGGAACCCACTCATATATTAAAATATCAAATTTAATTTTAAATTATACAAACATGATGAAGAGAAGGTAGAGATTGAATAAAACTACTTAGGCAATTGGGTTCATGTTTTAAAAGAGCACATAAAAAGAGTTAGAGAACACATAACTAAAAATAAAAACAAAAAGGAAAAGATAAGATAATTTCACCAAGGAAGCCAAACTACAAAATAAGATTGAGTGCATAAAATAGCCACAGACCAGAGGGGAAAAATCTTTCAAAGTTCTGTTAGAGTGAAAAAGGAACAAGGTAAAAATGCTCAGTGTTGGGTTTTCATCTTATTATACTAACAAATTACAGCAAGAAAAAACAACTCATGTCCTCATTTACTTCTATTTTCTATCAAGAAAAATTATCTTCAAGTTAAAAAAAGAAGAAAAACATGGTTAAGAGGAAAATAATGGCCAAATTAGGTGAATAGATGATGAGAGAACTCCTCACTGTTTTAAATAAATCCAAGTCCCCAGATTCAGGAAAATTATTTCCAAGGAACTCAAGGAATTTGCAGGTGTGACCTCAGAAGCACTGTCAGTGGCAGCCATTGCATCTTCCTGGGGAAGAGCTGTAATGGCAAAAGACTGGAAACCAGTAAAGGGCCTGATTTTCCGCAAGTGGAAAATGGTATATTACAAACACAAGGGAATGCTGTGATCATCAATAACCCTTATAAAAGTGTCAGGGAATTTCATTTAAAAATATATGAATGACCCATGGACATGGACAAGAGTGTGGAAATCAATTGTGGGGGTGGGGATGGGATGGTGGTGGAGGGCAAAGGGGGGAAAATTGGAACAACTTTAATAGAATAAGGATAAAAAATAATTTTTAAAAAAGCTATTTAAAAAGTACGTTGAGAAGAATGTGGCAACATTTTAGAATCGGTAGGGATTTGCTAAGACCAGAACACACCAAGATGCCTCTTGCATCATGTGAGGAACAGGATGAAGAAAGAGAGTGGAATTTTAAATGATCTAAAAAAGCAAAGTAAAAAAAGAAAAGAAAGAAAGAAAGAAAGAGAAAGAAAGAAAGAAAGAGAAAGAAAGAAAGAAAGAAAGAAAGAAAGAAAGAAAGAAAGAAAGAAAGAAAGAAAGAAAGAAAGGAAGGTGGAGAGGTATAGGAAATAAAAGACCAAATCAGTATTTGCCTCTAGGTTGCTAATGGTAAAACTGGGATGAGCAGGAAAAAAAACTGCAAAGAAAGCAGCCAGCTGGAGTATTAGAAAGGAAAAGAACTCTGGGTGAGTGCTCGCAGGAAATGTTAAAATGAGCAGAAGTATGTTAATGTTCGACTGGAAACAAAGTGGGTACGAGTATTGATCTTCAGAAGAATAGATTGGTACATATGACCACCCCTTATTATCATGTGTTAATAATGTTGGGCAAAATTCACATCTTTCTCTGGACTACTTTTGGGAAATACTAAAAAATAATCAATTGGACCAGAGCAGTAAATTATTGCAACCTACAATTTTTTGTGCTAAAAGAGATCTTTGCACTACTAGAGGTAGCAAAAAGTGATCAGTAGGCCAGTTTCTATCAAAATCACATGAATTGAACATTAAACTCATTCTGGTTTCCTTTATTCCTTCCTTCCTTCCTTTCTTGAAATGCTTACCAAATGAAGTTCAATATGATGTTGATATCTAGATTTCAGGAGGCCATTTGAATTTCTCTCATTTTAGCTATTTATAAACTATATGCCCATACTGTGTTGGGCAGTTTATGTTCATTACCTCCAAAGCGTACAAAAGCCCTGCATTGGTACAATATTTATAAATCACAGATGAGGCTCAGAGAGGTTAAATAATTTGCCAGAGTTGTCAAGTAGTAGAGGTAGAGATGGCTATGAATGTAGATTTCTCCTAAGCTATAGTATTCCCCTGTCCTTCACAGCCTCTATTATAATTATATGTGTAAATGTGAGCCAGTTAATAATATGGTTGGAAGCATTTCTAATAAATAAATAGTTGTACGAAAGTTTCTTTGAGAAATTTCAGATGTGAAACTCAGGGCAATGTCCTCGTGCCCACTTAATGTTATTATCAATGACATGAGTAATAACATGTCATGAAGTTAAGAAGAATAGCTAATGTTTTATATAAGATAATGCATATTTAAAAGTTTGTACAAGGTATAACAATAAACCAAATCTAACTGGGTAAAATTAAATAAGAATTCAATGATAAATCCTGCATTCAAAATAGAAAAATGCAATCTTTCTAAATATGCATTGAGGATATTTTTACCAACAATAGATATGAAAACGATACAGGGATTTTAATTAACAGCAACCTCAATGGGATTCAGCAGAGCGATATGTGGGCAAATGAAGTAGGAGGAGGGAGAAATCCTAACACTGTGTTAGTACTCATTCATTCGTTCATTGATTTCTATTTAATTCATACTAATCAAAAGAGAAGGAAAACTCTGACTCCAAAAAACCTCCGCTGCCTTGCAGCATACCTCTTCAGGGGAAAGGCTAAGGGAGTAAACCCCAACAGAAAATCCGGAGCCGGAGTCCCTAAGGCAGTTTGACGTTGTAGTCAACACCGGCAACTCCTGCGGCGCACCTGAAGCCAAGCTGTATTGACTCCGTCTTTCCCTTGGACCCTTCAGCTGTGAAGAGAGGGGGGGTCTGCTGCATGGGCAACAGCAGACCCTCCATATCACCCTGCCCAGGCTCTGTAGCTTCAGCTTCACTGGAGAGGACACTCCAGCGTCATCGCAAGATGTCGATTCAGCACGGGAGGAGACAGATACCGTGTCACTCCCGAGTCGGACTGCACAACCATTCTCAGCGGTGCAGATAGATTCTTAAGAAGCTACACCATCGTCTCTCGAGACGGACGGCTGCCGACGAATCAAAAGAAATAAAAGACCATTTCACTCTACACACTTCACACCATATCTCATATACAGGTCACAGTGTTTCAAATGTACCAGGATTTAAAATGAACTTTTGAATAATTGAATTGTGACACAAGAGGGATCTTGGTGAGAAGACATGAAAGAAGTTTTCAGTAACATGTTCATTGAGAAAGTAGTATGTACTTAGAATATTTCACCTGAAAATTCCTCAAATATTAAAAAAGTAGATATCATAAAAGTTATTCATTCATTCTGAATTCATTGAACAAATAAACATTTAGCTTTTGCTATATGCTAAGTATGTCAGGCACTGTCCTTGGTACTGGGAAGAAAATATTTAAAAAAAAAAAAAAAGGACTTGTAGTCCTGACCAGTGTAACTCAGTTGGTAGGGTGTTGTTCTGCAAATTGAAAATCCTCCAGTCAGGGCACATGCCTGGGTTGTGGATTCCGTCCCTGGTCAGGGTGCGTGCAAGAGGCAACCCATCGATGTTTCTCTCTTACATCAGTGTTTCTCCCCCTTTCTTTTTTCCTCCCTTCCCCTCTCTGTAAAATTAAGTAAATAGAATCTTTAAAAAATAAATAAAAATAAATAAAAAAAGACACTTGATTCCTGCTCTGAAAGACTTTTTTAGTCTAGTGAGAAAGACAAAGGAAAGTCAAGCATCACAGTACGTTCTACACTAGAGGTATTCCTAGGTCACAGAGAAGTGGCATCTGGATCAGACTGAGGTTAGTGAAGCAGTCAGAGAAAAGTGTACTTGAGATAAGATTAGAAAGATAAAATAGGCACTAACTAGCTGAAGTAGGCAGAGGAAGTAAGGACAGTGTAAGCAGAGAGAACAGCATGTGTGAATATATGAGAAAACCTAAAGAACATAAAGGAGTTGGTGAAAACACTAGGTCTGGTTGTTGGAAGAAAGGACATGTGCATGGTAGTGTTGACAGGAAGTGAGGCCTGAGGTGTACTCTAAGGAATTTGAGCTTTATCTTGGAAGCCATGTGGATTCTTGAAGCATTTAAAACTGGATAGTGATATGATTAGATTTTAGTTTTAGAAAGATTCTTCAAGCAATAACGGGGCCAGGCTGAAGGCTTAGGACCAGTTAGAAGGTATAGTTGAACTCATTATTTGCAGTAGTTATGCTCTATGAAGTTATGGCAAGCAATGAATTAGCAAATACTGAGTCATTGCCTCTGGGGAAAAAGATCAGGGTTTTCATCTCATGAATCCAAATTTTAGTCACTTTTCCATCTTGTCCATAGCTTCATTATGCACTATAGATGTTACTCTAGCACTTCCCGAGCACCTCAGATCAGCAAATTTCATCTTCCTTTTTCTGGATGTACCGTGCTACTGATTCATTAACAAAAACTATGCCAATTGTAGCTCATGCCTGGACAACGTTTATCTAACACACATATTTTCTCCATAAGGCACATCACAGCCTTTTTGCTTTGGGGAACACTAGACAGTACTTCAGAAATGCACTTGGTGGTCATTTCAAACAGCAGAATCACCAAAAAAAGAACAAAAACACAAAAAAATGTAGCACTAAATAAATCACCAAAAGGATACTTTTTTATAGCATGAGAGCGGAAACAAGAAGGCAGAGCATTGCCTTATGCAGCTGTGAACGTGCTCACTGGGCAACTTGAATCTTTCTCCACTCTGAGCATGTCTAAGAATGACTGTGAAAGCCTGAAAATACTGATGTGGGGGGTTCTAAATAAATTTTAGCAAGTAGGAGAATTTTCAGATGTGGTATCTACAAATAATGAGGATCAACTGTGCTGTTAGTAATCTGAGTTATAAGGCAGCCCCAATGGGAAAAAAGTGACGAGTGTGGGTCCATTTACTCAAAATATTTATTTTGTTTTTACTATGTACAACACCTATCCCTAAGAACCAAGAACACGGTGGAGTCTCTCACTCTAAGGAATATGGGTGAGAAGGGAGAATTTAAGGGCTGGTGAAGAATTGCAGGGAAAGTGTATTCTTCAGTAAGAGGTAGATATATCAGATACAGGAATGAAGGTGTGGGAAATACTTCCAAAACAGCTTCATGATATCTTGAAATGAGCTTTTAGTGGCACTTAGTCCCAGAGGGCACTATGAACAGTTTAGAAAACAAGGGATAAGTGGAGGTCTGGGTTAGCTCATCAAAGTATAAAGCAATGTGGGGGTGATGAGAAGACAAGTGATCAATGGCCAAAGATACCTGCATGTTTGGCATTGACTTGAAATAGGTTTTGAATCATAATTAATTTACTCCTAAAAATATGTTGGTGAAGGATAAGCACTGTCCTAACTGGTTAGAAAAATTCTGAAGGATTTAGAATCCCTTGAGGATTTACATAGAGGGCCGGCTAATGAGGGAAGAAAGCATCTAAATTGTGTTTCTAGATCTTTGGTAGGGTAGATGGTTGCTTGATAGTCCCATGTACCAAGATAAGGAAACTGTTGGAATAAGTGATTAGAAAGGAAAATATGAGTTCCCTTTGGGGCATATCCAACTAAAGATATTTAGCAGAGAATTGAAGTTACAGAGCTGGACCTCTCTGAGTGCTCTGAATTAGAGATGGAGGCTGGGGAGCATGTAGTTGAAGTGAACGACTTATACAAGGATACACAATACTAATTGAAGGACAAAATTGGATGAGCAAAGAAAGATCCTGAGAAATATGGCCATTCAAGGACAAGTTGAGGAAGGGAAACTCATAAATGAGACTTGGTAAGAAGTAGTAATAAACATAAAAGAAAAAAATCAGGTATCAGAAAGGCTAAGGGTGGATTGAACTCTAAGAAAAGTTTCAGACATATGCCCAAAGCTGAAAGGAGGTCAGATAAACCAAGAATAGAAAAGATAAAAGTGAAAATAGGGTCGGATTAATTTTTTGCTCAGTATAAAGGATTGTCTAACAGGAACAACGAAAAAGGGAACAGGTTTTCTTATGAGATGAACACCTCATCACTGAATTATGAAAATAATGACTCAATGACTGCCATTAAACAATATTTTGGGTTAATTCATTCATTAGGTAAAGATTGCATCCAACTATCATTTCAGTCCATCCTTCCGACTCTAAGATAGTATGTTCTGACACAGGAGAGCAGGGAATGAGAAGAGGTTAGGTAGAAGGCTGGGCAGGAGTGACTTTATTGACAAGAGACACTCGGAAGTCAATACTCTGTCAAGGATTTCTGGACCCAGCTTTAACAGTCTATTAGAATGGTCCCTTGACACTTGTATATAGTGATGGCCAAGAGTGAATAAAGTTGGGGCACCGGTTCTTCCTTGGCATAGTATGAAAGGAAAGGTTAGAAGGCTCAGGGAGGGGTGAGGATATTTCAGTGGATAGGCAGCATAAGCCCTAAGACCTCATACCCATACTATGTTTCCTTAGAAGGTCCAGAAGGATGTCATTCCATGGATTGAGCCATCAGTTGCAGATAGCAATGATCAGGTCAGTAATATAGTCTAGAATTGCTTTTCCCTCCTCCTATGCTTCACTTTGCTCATGACTCATTACTGCTTCCTTGGATTGTACCTGGTTTTAAATTAAGAGCACCTAGATTCTGCTTTCTGGGGAACTCAGATGATAACAGTTTTATTGTAAGTACATTCAGGGGACATCAGAGAAGGAAAACTCTGACTCCAAAAAACCTCCGCTGCCTTGCGGCATACCTCTTCAGGGGAAAGGCTAAGGGAGTAAACCCCGACAGAAAATCCGGAGCCGGAGTCCCTAAGGCGGTTTGACGTTGTAGTCAACACCGGCAACTCCTGCGGCACACCTGAAGCCAAGCTGTATTGACTCCGTCTTTCCCTTGGACCCTTCAGCTGCGAAGAGAGGGGGGGTCTGCTGCATGGGCAACAGCAGACCCTCCATATCACCCTGCCCAGGCTCTGTAGCTTCAGCTTCACTGGAGAGGACACTCCAGCGTCATCGCAAGATGTCGATTCAACACGGGAGGAGACAGATACCGTGTCACTCCCAAGTCGGACTGCACAGCCATTCTCGGTGGTGCAGATAGACTCTTAAGAAGCTACACCATCGTCTCTCGAGATGGACGGCTGCCGATGATGACATTCAGGGGAATGGTCTGTCTGCAGTACTGGGGATGAGTCAGCACTGGGACCCAGTCGGCTGCTCCCCCAGTTCTCTCCTTTTTTTTTCCTTCTTCTTCGCTGTCTAAGTCCATATAACAGCCAGTCTCACAGAGCAGAGAGCACCGGAATAGGTTAGACTCGGTTGCTGTAGTAAGCACAAATTGTGGCAGGCAGATTCGATCACCTGCCACAGAGTGTTGCTTGCAGCCAGTTCTCTCCTTAAAGCCACCTTGCCAAACTCTCCCCAAGGGTCTCCAGTCCTCTCTGCCTTGCCTCTGCTTGAGCCCAGGGAAGAGAAAATGCAATGTGAAGACAGAACCATGGGGAGAAGGTCATGTGAAGGTGAAGGAAATTGGAGGGGTACAGCTGTATTCTAAGGAATGCTGAAAATCGACAGGCACAACCAGAATCAGGAAGAGGCAAAGAATAATTCTATCCAGAGTCTCAAAACATAGCCTTACTGCCATCTTGATTTGGGACTTCTGGCCCCTGGAACTGTGAGACAATAAAATTCATTGTCTTAAACCACCTATTTGTGGTAATTAAATACTGTAGCCCTAGGAAACTAAAACACCTGCTAATGGGTACAAGGAAAACCTATGACTTTGAGTCTTATGAAATGTTTCTCTGAACCAAAAAGAAACAGACCAATGCAGATGTGACCCTAATTTATGTATGTTTAAAAGTGGTTACAGCAGCTTAATTTGTAAAGAATAATAAGAAGTCAATATGCATGGGACTTCCAGCCAAGATGGAGGCTTAGACGGACATGCTCAGTCCCCCTCTACAACTAGAGAGGAATACAACTACTTCAAAACAAAAGATAACTAGAAATTCCAGAAAATAAAACTACATGGAAGCCCAACGTACAAAGTTATAAACCAGCGGCGCTCTTTGGGCAGGTAAGAGCGAAAGTGGGCGGTGCTGTTTGTGGTAGCACCAGGGACAGCTGCAGGGAGAACAATCCCAGCTGCAGTCGAACCCCAGCAGCTTGCAACCCCAACGCTGGGAAAAGCAGCCCCTACATCGCCTGAACAGTGAGGCCCAGAGGGCGGGAGGACGGATCCCGGTCTCCTAGCGGAATAACTGCAGGAATCCATCTTGGACCCCCGCCCCCACACAAAATGCCACAGCGCTGCAAAATAGGTTGCGGATAGCCACTGGTCCCTGGGCAGTGATGACAAAGTGCCGCAGCGCGGCGAAAAAGGTTGCGGATCACCGCCAGTCGCTGGGTTGTGACGAGTACACAGGCACTGCCCCCTATAGCCAACCCAAGAAAACAAAACTCACCTGTCAAAATGAGGCAGACAACTATAGAAATCCCGGTGGCACAGCTCACCAGGCAACAGATGAAGAACCTGACAGATGAACAAATAAGAAACCTGTCAGAGGCTCAGTTCAGGGCCATTGTTTTCAGGTGGCTTACAGAATTAACAAAAGATCTGGAAAAAGATGAGAAAGAATTGAAAAACACTCATACTGAAAGGAACAAAACCACATACGAGACAGATGGTGAGGAAATAAAATCCAGAGTTCAAATCAACAAACCAGAACATAGAGAAGGAACAAACAGTCAACCAGTGCAGAGAGAGGAAACGGGAAGCAAGGAAAATGATGAGAGGATCAGAAACCTCTGGGACAGCTATAAGAGATCCAACATACGGATTATCGGATTGCCAGAGGGTGAAGAAGAAGAACTAGAAATTGAAAAATTAAGTGAAAATAGAATAAAGCAGAACTTCCCAAACTTGCGGAAGGAAATAGACTTACAGGTCCAGGAAGCACAGAGAATTCCAAAACAACTGGACCCAGGGAGAACCACTCCAAGACACATTATAATCAAAATGTCAAAAGTTAAAGATAAAGAGAGAATCTTAAAAGCAGCAAGAGAGAAGAAAAGAATCATGTACAAAGGGGTCCCAATTAGACTATCAGCTGACTTCTCAAGGGAGACCCTGCAGGCAAGAAGGGACTGGCAAGAAATATTCAAAGTAATGAAAATCCAAAACCTACAACCATGAATACTTTATCCAGCGAAGCTGTCATTCAGAATAGAAGGGCAGAGAAAGTGTTTCCAGGACAAAATAAAACTGAAAGAGTTCATTAGATCCAAACCACTGTTATATGAGATGTTAAAAGGACTGGTTTAGAAAAAGGAGGATCAAAACTATGAAATCTAAAATGAAAACTGCATCACAAGAAACAACAGCAGAAGCTAGGGAATTGAAACAAAGGCAAACTAAACAGGCAATGAGAGTGGAAAAAGAACTATAGGTATGGGGAGCATATTGGGGGGAGGTCAGCAGGGAAGGGGAAGGGGGAGAGGGAGTGAGATGGTATAGGAATCAAGAAACATCGTAGGAGGGAACAGAATAGACAGAGAGAGGTTGAGAAGAAGTATATGCACAACCAATGGACATGGACTAAAAGAGGGGGACAAGGGGAGGGAGGGGGGCCACCGGGTGGAGGGGAACAGAGGGAAGGGAAATTGGAACAAAAGTAACACTGTAATCAATAAAACACATTAAAAAAAAATAAGTACATTCAAAAAAATGCTGTTCTGATGTGATATAACAATAATATATTAAATATCATCCCTTAGTGATGTCATCTTCCATCCCTATATAATTTCCTCTATAATGTCATCCCTGGCACCTAGTTACAACATTGCTTATTACTTCACTATTATCTCACTACTAATCACATTTTTCAGAGGAGATCTTAGGATTCCCATTGGCATTATCTGGCAAATCCAAATTGAGTTTTAGTTTTATTTCCTGGCTTTATTACTAACCACCCTAGGATCCTTTGTAGTATTTCTTTTTCTTAACTGATGTTTTCAGCACCTTCCAATTTTGTATTGTCTGAGAACTAAATAAATATGAGCACAGTAGAACTCAAACAGCTGTATGTGTTTAACTACAAGATTGGATGCCCAATCCGTGCACTGCTTACACAGCCTTCAGCAGAGCTCTGCGAGTGGAATCTGCAAAGCTTCCAGCATATTTTATTAATGACCAGCCAGACACCATAACCCACACCAGGGAGATGAGGACCTAATTAATTAGGCATAATACTACTTAGCACTTACCATTTTCAATAAATATTACTACATGAATGAAAGAATCCTCAAAAGACCCCTGTGAAGCAGGAACTATTAATCCTATTTTACAGCTCGGGAAACAGAAGCAGAAAGGTTCTTGGATTTGCCCAAAGGCACAAAAGAGGTGTCATCAGTTTCCAATTTGCCTTTCTCAGAGCTGGTCCTCTAGACTATTTTTAGAATGTGTTTTTCTCAAAGGTCAAAGGGCTATAATATAGTAAAGG